>NW_006399812.1:15637637-15649436 GCF_000299155.1 Elephantulus edwardii
GTGTCAGAGGCAGTGCGGTTGGCGCAGGATGGAGCAGGGTTTAGGGCTGTTGTGCATAGGGTCGCTATGTGTCGAAAACGACTCGACAGCACATAACAACAACAACAACAAAGCAACATGTCCAAAGTGAGGCAAAGCCTCATCATTCCTGCCTCCAAAGGGCCCTCTGGCTACACCCTCTCCAAGGCATATCTGTTCATTCTCTTGGCCGTCCATGAGATGTTCAGTGCTCTTCTCCAACAAGACAGCTCAAAGGCTTCAACTCTTTTTCTGTCATCCTTAGTCATTGTCCAGCTCTCAGATGCATAGCAAGTAATCAGAAAGACCATGGCCTGAATCAGAAGCACCTTCGTCCTCACACTGACATCAGAAATAAACACCGCTAAATCCTGTGTCATCTTCACAAATCACTGGTATGCTTGAGCCCACTGTTACAGCCACTGTGTCAATCCACCCCAGCGAGTGTCTTTCTATTCCTCCATGATCCTCAACTTAGCCAAACAGCATACCTTTCTCCAAGGACTGGCCCCTCCTGATAACATGTGAAGCAGAGTTTCACTATCCTTGCTTCTAAGGAAGATTCTGGCTGTACTCCCAAGAGAGATTAGGCAGTCAATGTTCTTCATAAATGCAATTTAAAGGCATCAATTCTTTGATCTTCCTTATTCACTGTCCCACTTTCACATGCCTAGCAGGTGATTAAAAAGTCTCTTGCTTGGGTCAGGCGCACCTTAGTCCTGAAAATGACAACCTTGCTCTCTAGCACTTTAAAGGCTTCTTTTGCAAGAGATCTAGCAATGCAATAGGTGCAGGAGTTATGCTAATGAGATCAAAGGTTGCTTGGATCCAGAGAATATAATCAGAAAGAAAACTCTTTGGTACACTGTTCCACAAAACAGATATGGGTTACTGATAAATAGCAGGATTCTGCCTTATCAATGTGTGTGTATCTCAGAGAGAACATTGTATTGCTATCTCAGAAATTCTGATGATATGAATATGATTTATCTCCTTGATGGTGAAGTGTAACCCATACTGAAGGCTACAGTCATTGAGCTTATTCATTAAGTGTTTCAAGTGTTCTTCATCAAACAAGGCTGTCATCTGTATGTTGCAGGTTGTTAATGAGTCTCCAATCCTGAGACTGCGTTCTTTATAGAGATCAGCTTCTCTAATTATTGGCTCAGCACATGGGTTGAATATGCATGATTGAATAAGCATATAGATTTGTTTAGCATTTTGTTAACTGTATTTCAATAGAATTGATTTTCCTTGTAATTCTCTACATTTTATTTCATGCATTTAAGAACACTATGCTGAGAAGGGTCAATAGGTTTTAACAGATTGAGGTCCCCAGCACAGAAAAGTGTAAGATAAGTCCCAGAATTAGAAGCCACTTTTGCCTGGGGTCAAATTGATAAGATTCCAGCAACAGAGGTCTTTCAGGGACCAAGTGTTTCCTCATGCCATACTTTCAACCTCAGCTCAGGTCCAAATATCAATCAGTGAGATCAGTCTAATGGCTCTGGCTGAAGAAAGTCTCAGAGCACCCCCCCACCCCCGCAGCCATCTCTCCTGAGGACATTCAAGAAGCGAATGGGAACAGAAAGAGGGATAGATGTGTGGCGTCAGGACCAGGTGTGAGGGAGAGATGGGGGAGGAGAGCGAAGACAAGTAATGGCCAGCCTGCCTCTCACAGACCCACCCGTCCCCTAAGGTCAGCCCTGAGACCTCTGCTCTAAGAGTACAAAGGTCACATCAGGGTGGGGACAAGTAGGACTCTTCTAGCCGCTTTCCCTCCAGAAGAATGCTGACTTCAGCACAGCCTGTGCCACTCCCAGTACACACCCAGGACAGCTCAATGGTCATCAGGAACCAGCAGAAATTCTCTGCCCACTCAATTTCTCCACCTTGCTTCTCAGAATTCTGTCCCACCCCAGTCCTTTACCTCAGCCACTGAGAGTGTCCCCGGAAAGCTACCGTAGTATGTGTTTGGACAAACTGAGTCACGATTCCTGTCATTCATTCTGCTTTCACAGGGTACCAACCACAGGGCAGCTGCCAGTAGTGGCATGAAGAGAAGCAACTTCTCACCCAGCCACAGAGGGTGGATATGCCCAAATATGGTGCCAATGGGAAAAATGAGTCTCTGGCATTCTGAGTAAATACTGTAGGGAAGAGACTGGGTCCCTCTGGAGGAATCACCTTGATAGGACCTGAGAGGTCCTGACCTGGGGGGGCGGTCTGTGACACCAAGTGTCCACTTTCCCTCCTCTATGGCTCCAAGTATTCAAACAATTATGTTGGGGAACAAGGGCATTCCAGGGTCAGGAGATAAGTGGACAAAAGGAGGACAAAGAAGAGGAATGAGGAACATAGGAGCCAGGTGAGGACGCAGGCCTGGACAAACCTGAAGAGCAGCAGGTCTTGGGTCTATCCATGAAAAGCTCAAGGCATGGCTCAAGGAAGAAGCAGTACTCTCCCCTAAAATATCACGAGACGAGGCCATCTCCCAAGGAGTGGGGCAGGAGTGACAGAGGAGAAGATTCTCTATAAGACCCTCAACTCAAGTCTTGAGCCCCTCTCAGGCCAGCAGGGTGGGGAGGATCAACCCCAAAACATTCCCGAGCAGAGCATCTCACATTTCTAGTTGAACCTTTTTTTAATATTTTTATTAATATTAATGAAAATTTATAGAGATTTTGGATTTCCATTAATTCATTGTTGCACTTTTTTCCCTGCCCACCCCTCCCTTCCAGTTCATTATTCTCTTTGAAAAGTAAAAGAAAAATTCTTTCATTGTTATACAATCCCTGCCCCTCAAGTCCACTCCACTATGCAGCCTTCATTCTGGACTCATGTCATGACAATAATACCTAATCATATATCCCTTTTAAACAGCTCTCTCTCTCTCTCTCTCATCTGTTTCAATGCACTATACATAATTTATCCCATCTTTCTCTGTCTCCCCCCCACCAACCCCTATGTCAGTCTCGTTTACAACAGTGGCACTGTGTAGTATTTGTTCTTTTGTGACTGAGATATTTCACTCAGCATAATGTCCTCCAGGGTCATCCATTTTAAATAATATGTCATGAGTTCCTTGTTTTTCAATGCAGCATAGTATTCCATTGTATGAATATACCACAGCTTCCCTATCCATTTGTTGATGGGCACTTAGGTTGTTTCCAACTCTTTGCTATTGTGAACAAAGCTGTGACAAACATGGGTGTGCATATATCTGCTTGGGTGGTGGTATGGTTTTTTTGGGGTTCTAGTTGAATCTTAAATAGCAGTTTAGTGCTTCCTTTGTCCCAAAACCACATGAAGCAAACAAACTCTAGTCACCTGGGGCTCTCACGGGCCTCCCTTGTGCTAGATTCCACAGGCAGCTAAGCCTGTCTCCCTGGTAGCCTGTGCCCATGGCTTGATGCTGTGATGTTTAATCTGACCTGTTCTGTGAACGCAGCTGTGAGGGCTGAGCTTTGTTGAAAACACTCAAACCTCCTCCCTTTAATAAAGCCACTGGGGCTCAACCTCAAGCTCTAAATAGGTGGCAAGGCAGCCTATACCAGCCTGGAATGGTTCTTTCAAAAAGGCCTGTCAAGCTCCAGTAGTCTATATTCCATCCAATCACACACCTCTCTAAGATTTCTCTCTCTCTCTCTCTCTCTCTCTCTCTCTCTCTCTCTCTCTCTCTCTCACACACACACACACACACACCTCATTCCAGCACCATGGTCCAGAAAATCTGCTTCTTCTCCACCTTGTCTTTACTAGATGAGAACTTCTCCAGGACCCAGGCAGCTCCAGGCTCAACCCCATTTATTCACCAAGTTTTATCTATACCTTCAGGAAAGCAGCAGGCTCAGGCTAGCCAGGATCCCTGAATTAAACTGCTGCTCTACTTGTGACTCTAGGGACCAGACTAGCCTGCGCTCTGCTGAGTAAGGCCACAAGTGGAGTTCCTAAGTCTCACCGGACACTCACTGGATCTGTACGCCCAGGGTGCAGAAAGGCGTCCACCTGAGGGGTATTTCATTGCTCAAGCCCATCCAGAGCATGAAGCCTTTCCATACACTCCCCTGGGCTCAGAATTCATTCTCTCCTTGGCGCAAATCAAGACCAGGGACCAATGAACAACTGGCAGGCCCAGCACTGTTCCTGGAATACAGCACAGTCCACTGAAATGTCAAAGATGTTCTAAGCTCTCCCAACCTTGGCAGCCAAAGGAAGATCCATTTGCTGTCACCATTCTCTCTACCTCTCCCTACATAACAAGAGATGCATTCAGCCCACCAGCTTCTGGTGTCAGTTCCAAATCCAAGGCACTGCCACTTCTTATCCCTACTCCTCTTAGGCCCCAGAGCCACAACACAAACAACACCCTTCTTTTCTACTATTAGGCTTCTCCCTAAAGCCTAATAAATGTTCCCTATAGCCAATGAAAGGATCACTCTAAAAATACTGAACTCTTTAATAGTAGTTTAAAGATTAAAACCGCATCTTCCTCCCTCCTGTGATATACAGCCTCAAAAACCTCAAATTAAAAAAAAAAAAATACTAAAGCCCTTCTAGGGATCCAATCCCTCAGGGCAAAGTCTAAATCTGCTCTACTCCTTCCTGTCATCACGGCACTCTGAACTGCCCAGTCTCTCAACCTTTGCTCACTCGGTTGCTCCCTCATTTGTGAAACTCTCCCCAACGATTCAGTAGGTCCAGTTGTACACGTTCTTTTAGGAACACTAACCAGTCTTTAATTAAACAGTTTATTAGACACCTGCTGTGTGCCAGGTACTGTATCTACTAGAGAAGCACAGCCATGAACCAGGGAAGGATCCTGCCCTTACAGCCTAGAAGGAATGAAGACGATAAAATAAAACGAAACTCTTTAGCGCCGAGTGGATTCCTGTCCAGAGACGCTGCAGAGTAAAACTGCCTGTCCATTAGAGTCTCTAAGATTATTAATACTTTAAAGACAACTGCCACAACTTTCTCGCTCTTGGAAATAGAGTCATGCAAACAGTAAAACAAATGATTAGGCAAGGCCTCTCTCATAAATGACAATGAACCCTGATGGATATGGAGAAATGCCAGCCTGGGAAAAGGGATTCCAAATCCATTTCAAACTCGCCTCCCAGAGAAGAGCCCAGGCCCCCCGGTGCCCTAAGAGCACCGCCTTCCCAACAGCGGGGATGCCACAGTGAATGAGGTCCGGGCGTCACGAGACCCCCAAGGATGAGTCCAGAGTAGGGCTAGAGGGAGCAAATAATTGGAAAAAAAAAAAACAAAACAAAACAGTGACGATCACTGACTCTATCACTTGGTTTCCAAAGATCCTGGTGTTTGAACGCTGGAATCGCGCGAAGAAACGGGCTGCCCACGATCATACAGCGGGCTAGGCCAGAGAACGGCCGTGGACGGGGACGGGGACCTTCACTCACTACTCATCCCGGCAGATAGAAGCCCCTACTCCACCACCGCGATAAAGAGCATAAGGGAGAAGAAGAGCTCACCCAGAGGCCGCCGCCATGCTCACTAAGAACGAAAGTCACGTGAAGAGTGGCGTCAGCTGAGTCCCGCAAGAATCCTACCCCGGCCCGGCCCCGCCCCCAGGAGCCGATTCGCTGCCACGGAGTGGGCGGGGTGGAAGGCGGGGCCCCGGAGGGGCGGGCGAAGCTCTTGGGTTGGCCTACAGAGTTGCTTGCAGAGCAGATGTCGCCCCTACTATGGGAGTCAGTGTGTAGCTGGATCTTATTTAGATATAATTCCAACCCCCTAGCCTGCCCTCCCTGAAGGACATGTGGGTATGAAGAAGCTGGAACTGGGGGGAGGGGGATAGTTCTTATTTATCTAATGCTGCTGTAACTGAAGTGCTGATACTACAAGAGGACGGCTTTGACAGAAATTTAGTCTCACAGTTGAGGCTAGACGTTGGAATCCAGAATGGAAAAAGACCTAGAGAGAAAGGGACCAGCGAAGAGGGCTGAGGAGACTTGAACAGGATGGAAAGTTGTCCAGAAGGGAGAATCTGCCAGAAGCCTTCCCTCCAGTCTTGCAGAGCGCTGGTGTTAGGTGCTGAATCTTCCAGAGATGTCTCTGTGGGAGTGGTAATAGAACTGTGACTCTCCCTGACCTGCATGTGCGTAAGAATAATAGCAATGCTAACAACCACTGAGGAAGCTCTGGTGGCTTAGTGGTAAGGAGTTGAGCTGCCAACATGAAGTCATGTGTTTCAAATTCACCAGCTGGGCCACCTCCTCCTATGCAAGTTATAGCCTCTGAAAACCCACTGGAGGATCAGCTGTAAGTTGTTTCCAACTCAACAGCAACCACTGACAACAGGATCCATACCAAGCACTGACCTGAATATGTTGCAAAATGTTGATTCTGTTGAAATATCCCAATAGACCTCGGAATACCATTTTACAGATAAGAAAACCGAGACCCAGGGAGGCAGGTAACTTACCTGAGCTCATGTAGCTCTTGAGTGGTGGGCCAAATGCACATTCAGCTGCCACACCCCTGAGTAGAGCTCCACACTGCTTCTGTGAGAGAAGGGGTCCCACAATGGATGAATGGACAAGAGATGGAGCCCAGAACATGCCCATGGACTACTGATCCCAGCCTGAAGCTATCTCCCAGATGCAAGTGGAAGCCCTTTACAGAGGGCTTGGGCTTGGAGGTGGTTATTATGTCTTTAAGGAGTCCTGCTGGTGTGTCAGTTAAAGAATATGTCCTCTAACCAAAAGGTTTTTGGTGATTCCACCCCATCAATCCTTTGCAGGAGAAAGATGAAGCTGCCTCCCACCATAAAGATGTACAGCCCTGGAAACCCTCTGGGTAGTTCTTCTATTCTATCCTGTGAGTAACTTTGAGGTTTTTCTTGTCTTTGTTGAGGCAAAGATATGAATCTCCATGGCTGGGTTGGGGACAACAGGAAACAACTGTTGTTAGTTCCCTACAATGGGAGGAGGACAGGCCCTCAAAATAGGAGGAATCGAGGCCCGGCCACAAGCAGATAAAAGGGCCTGTCAGCTGGGAGACAATGGGACCACTTTGCAGGGCTGAAGATTTTATTAGCTAGTTAGATGCTAGTTATTGTTGTTGTTGTTGTTGTTGTTATGTGCCGTCAAGTCACCTGCAACCCATAGAGACCCCATGTACAACGGCTCTGAACACTGCCCTGTCCTAAGCCAATCTCACTAATTCCGACACATCAACCCCTATTGTAGAAAACCCTATGTACAGCAGGGCACACTTGGAAAAGATGCTAGTTGTTGTTCTTGTTGTTATTGTTATGTGCCATCAAGTCACCCATGACTCATAGTGACCCTATGTACAACAGCCCTAAACTCTGCCCTGTCCTATGCCAATCTCACTATCTCTGACACACCTGCGCCTATTACCCCAGTCACCGATTCAATCCATCTCATCAACGATCTTCCTCTCCTGCCCTATCCCTGCACCCTCCCAAGCAAGACATCCCTCTCCAAGGACTGGTCCCTCCTTGTAACATGTCCAAAGTATGTCAGACGAAGCTCCTTGCCTCCAAGGAGCAGACCGGCTTCACCCTCTCCAGGACAAACCTGTTTGTTTTCCTACCAGTCCATGGTACATTCAATACTCTTCTCCAGCATCACAGCTCAAAGGCATCAATTCTCCTTCTATTCTCCCTAGTCATTGTCCAGCTCTCTGATGCATAACAAGTGATTGCAAAGACCATGGCATGTATCAGGCTTAATTCAGCTACAGAGGCCAAAGCCATGGGGCAGTATGACACCTCCAGATTACCCTACCTACATCCATAACCTCGTTGAAACAGAGTTGGTGGGAGAGGGGACCTCACATCTTTCCTGCACACATGCCCCCTCTCTGATTTCCAGACCATGTCCCCAGGGAGAACTCTGCAATCCTTTAAGGTCCTCATAACTCTTTCTTACCCCAGGGCAGGATCCCAGAGAAGGCCTGACAACCTGCTTAACTAGTTTCCTGGGAGGACAGAAGAAGCACAAGGTTCCCCTGAGGCACTCAGTTCCCACACTCGTTGCCTGGCCTAGGGTCACTGATTGTCTGAGTGGACTCAGTGGCAGCTTCCCCTTCAGCTAAAGAGACCCTACTGTTTAATAAGATGATGCCTCTCTGGCAGCTAGCAGCTCCTCAGAAGAAAGATACATAAGCTTCTCCTGTACTCTTTCCAGAAAATCTGCTGAAGGGTCAGCTATAAGTCAATTCTGACCTGACAACAGTGAGTCTGACTCTTTTAAAAAAATAAAGAGACAGAGTGAGTTTTAAGCAAAGTAATTTGACTGTGTGCATCACAACAAATTGTGGTTAACTTTGAGGAGAATTGGAATCCCCATCACTTTTGTGCTTATGCAAAACCTAAACTTGGACCAGGAAGCAATCCTCAGGGTAGAGAAACACTGCATGGTTCAAAATCAGGAAGGAAGTGAGTCGAGTATGTGTCCTGTCTCCATATCTTTTCAGTCTATACCCACAAGAGATCATTCAGGACGCTGGGCTTTATGAAGAGGAATGTAGAGCATCAGGATTAGAGGAAGACTCATCGACAAACCTGAATTATGCAGATAACACAACATAACTTACTTAAACTGAAGAGGATCTGAAGCACTTGCTGCAGAAGGTCAAGGACTGGAGTCTTAATACGGATTGAAGCTCAACATCAAGAAAAAGATTCTCACCTTTGGGCCAACTGGCAGCACCATGATGGATGGAGAAGAGATTGAGGTTGTTAACAGTTAGAGCTTGCTTGGCTCCACAATCAACACTATTGCCACCAGCACTCAGGAAATCAAAAGATGAATTGCATTAGGTAAATCTGCTGTCAGGGACTTCTCCAGAGTACTGAGAGGAAACAATGTCAGTCCAGAGACTAAGGTACACCTGATCCAGACCATGGTCTTTGCAATTACTTACTATGCTTTAGAGAACTGGACAATGACTAAAGATGACAGAATAAGAATTGATGCCTTTGAGTTGTGGTGCTGAAGAAGTCTTAACATACCATGAACTTCCAGGAAGTCTTGGAGAGGGAGAAATCAAGTTTCTTCTTAGAGGCTAGGATTTTAAAGCTCTGTTTCATATACTTTGGGCATGTGGCCAGGAGTGACCGTTCCTTGTAGAAGGACATCGTGCTCAGAAGGGTGGAAGGACAGCGCAGGAGAGAAAGAACCCAGATGAGATGGATTGATACAGTGACTGGGGCAATGGGCATAGATGGATTTGAGTCAGCTAGACTCACTCAGGAGCTGTTGTACATAGCTGCTATGAGTCGCTGTGTCTCATCAACATATAACAACATCAATGGAAAAAGGAAAACCTGCCCCTGGTTAATCAGAGAACCCTCCCCCACCCCCACGCTCACCCTCTTCTCTTCTGACATAAACAATGTTAAAATGAAGTCAATTGCTGGGTGTGTATTAATATGAGAAGTAATGTCCTAAGCACTCACAAAATAATTGAGGGAGTCCTCCTACCAGCAAGGTGGAGCACCCCTGTTTGTGGGTGGCCTTGCCCAGGACTCCTGCCCATCTAGGGCTGCCCCAAATTCCTCTCCCTTCCCCCTTGCCCCACCAGAGGCACTGGCAGAGCTGCCCCTGCTCCACCACAGGCTCTGGAAAATTGACACCCCGCCCCCCCCATCTTTCCCTATCAGAGGTTCTGATGGCACTGTCCTTCAGTGTCCCCTCTCATCAAGGGCTTGGGCAGCATTGTTCCCATACCCCTTCTCTTTCCTCATCAGAATCTCTGGCAGGGGCTCCAGGAGAGGCAGCCAGGGTGCAGGAGAAGATGTGTAGTTATTCATGCAGAGCAGACCCTGGACGCAGCCAGGAGCCAGCAGGCAAATTGAGGAAAGACTGCTTTTAGAGCATGGGAGGAGAGTGTGTAGCTCAGCCCGGGCACCAGGTGGCATGCTCAGGCTGAGTGGGCATCCCCGCTGAGGTCACCGGCCTTTGTCTGAAACAGTCTCCCATCACAGTGACCACAGGTGGCATGACTCCAAGCATCCCTTGGCCCAGCCCTCCAGAGAGGCCTGGGTCCCAGAAAGTCCCTCCTTGGAGCTACACTGACGCTGTGACACTGTCCAGATTACCAGGTGTCCTGCTGGGTCCCCTGCCCTGAAGGTCCCCTTCAGTCTAGCCACCATACCCTGGCAACTCCACAGACCCTGCCTACATCTGGCAGACCCAACAAACTCAGCTACACGAGCCACCCTTGGGACTGTGCAGGGTGCCCCACCATCTTCCACAGCAGGCTGAGAACAAGGGTACATGGAGAAGCTCCATGGATATCCAGGCAGTGGCCTGAATGCTGAGGTCTCTCTGTCCCTGGCTGCCAAGCAGTGCAGCCTGAGAGTGGCCACACTGGAGGGCCCAGAGTTGAAGAATATTGCTACCATGTGGAGGGGACCCTCCAGCGAGCTCCCACAGGGCAGGACTTCCAACAGAGCTTCGTGTTGGCGTTTCTCCAGGGCTCACAGGGAGTTGCTGAGGAACTGTGAGCAGGAAAGCGGTGGGGACCAAGCCCTGAGTCCCAGCAGGAGCTCAGGAAAGCTAGAACTGGGAATAGAGCACGGCCCCATCTGTACAAACCAGGCACCAATCTGGGTGCTGAAGTCCCAGCCAGGATATCATTTTTGGGTCTTTTTCTAGCTGTTTATCTGCTCAGAAATGCTGTCCCCACTCCACTAATGACAGATGCTGGGGCTGAGGGGGGAGCAGGGCATGGCCTGTGCCCACCTGACCCCTCCCCTGATGACAGAGGTGATGGGATGGCAGGGCCCTGAAGCTCCATCTCTGTCAGGATCCTGGCAGAGTTCAGCCTTTAGTCTTTGCCAAGGCCAAGGCCGCAGCAGAGGGGGCCACAATTTCCCTTCTGGAGGCTTCCTTCTCCCACAGCTGTCATGCCGTCCATATGTCCCCAGAGGACCCCCTTCACCTCCAGCACCTCCCACCCCTCCCTCTCCCCAGCATCCTTCTTGCTACAGAAAAGAGCAGGGTGGCAGCTGCAGGGCCTTCGGGGAAGCCCGTCACCGGCCCAGATGAAGTGGTCCCTGTTGAGCGCAGCGCCCCGGCCTGCGAGGCAATTGGGCCTGAAAAATGGATCGGCGTCTTTTGAGAGGCAAATCATTCCAACAGCACCTTAAAAACATCAGCGGAAACGGGCGGTTTATGTGTATGTGAAAGCGAGGGATATATTGTTTCCCACTGTTTGGGAGTCTGCTTTCTCATCTCGAAATCACAGGCTGTGTTCTTCCGGAGAGACTTATAAATACAGCCAATTATCGATGTTCAATATAGGAAATAAAGTCCTGAAATTATTTTCTTCCGCGCGCTTGAGTGGGCCAGCCCGGCCGGCAGGTGATAATCACTTTTATTTCTTACAAGTCATCTCGGGCCGCGCCGCGCCCCTCTATTACTTTCGCCTTTATTGCATTTCCCAAGGGCTAGTCATGGCGTAACTTTATTATTGCCGGCCGCGATCTTGATAAAAATGGATGAAATTCTTAATTTCAAAGGTCTGAGGGCAAAGTCCCAGAGCAGGGCGTTTGGTCCTGCCACTTGTGTTCTGGAGGGAACGCTCACTGGAGGGGGACCACCCCTCAGCGACACTCCAGAGTCTGTGTCTGACTGCACTGAGGGGGGGCGCTGTGGGGAGATGTGAGGATGGTAGCGGTGAGGGGTAGGGTGGGAGGATGGGAGCGGTGGGTGGGAGTTGGAAGTGGAGAAAGGTGGGGAGAGGGAAGAAGGTAGAAGAGGAGGAATCAGAAAGTAG
>NW_006399812.1:15649630-15660674 GCF_000299155.1 Elephantulus edwardii
TGGGTGATGGGGGAGGGCGCTGGGTGATGGAGAGTGGGCTGGGTGATGGGGAAGAGGGCTGGGCCTCAAGGGACGGGGTGGGGGTTGGGAGAGGTCAGAGCATGTGGGTAGGAGGAAGGAGTCTCTGGGCCGGATCCTTCTTGAGGGCTCCTTCTGGATGGCATTTTAAAGACACTTGCAGTCCTTCACAGAATTCCTCCAAGATCCTACCCCTGTAGCCACCTGTCCTTACGTTCAGCTCATGACTGTGATACTCCTTCCCACTTTTCCAGGCCTCTCTCCTGCCCTCACGCTGTCTCTGTCTACTCCTCCTCCTGCAGCTTTGTCAACTTCCACCTTCTCTTCTCTGGCTGCCATGGCCCCCTGGTCACCTATCTGTCTGCACTCTGCCCATGCTGAGCTCCAATGCTTGGCAGAGCTCTTCGTGGCTGGATCTGGAAGGGGAATGTGTTGGGGGGATGTCAGATGGGGCGTTCAAAGGAGAGCCAGGCCAGAGTCAAGGAACCAGATAGCACAGGGCATGGCCAGGCCACTCCCTAGGAAACACAGCAGCTGGCACGGCCGCCCAGATCCCATGCCACCACCTCTACCCTGGGCATAACTCTGAGCTGATAAAGCATCCTGGCTTCTCTCCCTACCTGGCCGAAGTTCCTGGCAGGCAATAACCACCAGTTGCAGAGCCCAAGACACATGCTCACACCCTGGCTGCTTGTCCACCTTTGGTCTCCCCAACCAAGAAAACCAGTTGTTTGGTCGATTCAAGCTCATGGCGCCCCCTGTATGTCAGAGCAGAACTGCACTCCACAGAGATATCAAGGGCTGTGAGCACCGGCCAGGTTTTTCTTCCAAAAGGCCTCTGAGCGAATTTGAACTGCCAACCTTCTGGTTAGTAGCCATGAATTTCCCACATGTTTCTCCTGCAAACGGTAGAATACTAAGGATCTCACCAAATCTCTTTCCCAAAACAGGAGGGCGGTAACATACTGACAGGCACAAAGCCCTATGGTGGTCAATCAGCCCAGGAGACCAGCAACCTTCCCTCAAATAAAATGAAAATTTCAGCTTAGATGAACTAATCCTGAATATTACAACTTAAAAGTCTAAGATGCAGCTGTTGTCATTTCAGCATAACTGTGTGTAAATTATACAGGTTGGTACAATTTTATTTTCAGTTAGTATGGGGTGGATACCTGATTTTCATTTCCTTGGCTCCAGCGGTCTTACTTAGCCTTGTTTCCACATGATTTTGCCAGATAAATAGCTCCTACTACAAAATCCTATGGTAGGGACAGAAGTGGATGGACATCAAAGGCAGAAGGTTGGGAGTGGGCCAGGGAGTGTGAGCGCTTCTTAGCTCCTCACTTTCCCTGCTTAGTGACAAAGATACCAGGTTATCATTTGCCTTCCTTATATCTGACAAGGAAGAGATAGATGATGCCTTGAACTCAAGACCTTGGGAGACAGTATAATAAAGCTATATGGAGGTGCTGCTATCTTATTTTCATTATTATGACATTCATTGAATAGAGAACTGGACAATGACTAGAGTGATAGACAGAAAATTGATGCCTTTGAGCTGTGGTGCTGGAAAAGATTATCTAATATACCGTGAACTGCTAGGAGAACAAACAAGTTTGTCCTACAAAGAGTGAAACCAAGATGCTCCTTGGAGGCAAGGATTCAGAAGCTTCATCTGACATACTTTGTACATGTTGCAAGATGGGGCCAGTCCTTGGAGAAGGACATCATTCTTGGGAGAGTGGAAGAACAGTGCAGGAGAGGAAGACCCTTGATGAGATAGATTGACTCAGTGACTGGGGTAATGGGGGTAGGTGTATCAGAGACAACAATGTTGGCTCAGGATAGAGCAAGGTTCAGAGCTATTATACACAGGGTCGCTATGAATTGCAAGCAACTCATAAGAACAACAACAACAACAATAACATGGTATTCATAGAGAGAAGGATGGGCAATTTTTCATGTGATTAATTTCCTCTGAAACCTGCCAGAGGGTGAGCTGTGGGTCAGTTCCGACTCTACTTTACACAACAACAATGATATTAGGTTAGGATCATGAACATTGGAACCTAGGTCCATTTTCTGTTTATTTGCTGTGTAGCATTGGGGAAATACCCAACTTCTGAAGTTGAACTTTCTGAGTCTCAGCTTTCTAATTGGTCGCATGGGATATGGTGGCCCCAGGTTGGAGAATTGTTGAGAGGACTACATGAGAAATCCTATGAAACATTCAGTACAGTGCCTGTACTGATGACAAGCACTGAGATAACGGTAGTCATGTGTGAAGTAGGGGCAGCAACAAAGAACTATGAACACCAACACTCTTACTGCCAAGGTGTAAATGTGGATGAGATTCTCTCCAAGTTCACTGTCAATCTTGCCTGTTACAGGACAACTTTGGCAGAAGAGGCAAGTTCATAGATAGAGAATGGTAGGCATCGATCAATGGTGACTGATTTTATAAAACACGATGTATATGAATGATTGTATGGAGCACAATGTCAATGAAGGAATGTATGAAGCACAATGTACATGAATGAAACACAATATATAGAAATGTTGTATGCAAACCAAAATAAAAGAAAAGGATATTTTAAAAAAGCCTTTAAATAAATGAGAGAGAGAGAGAAGAGGCAAGTTCATAACCCCAAACTAACAAGGTCAGTACTCAACAGAACTGGCTGAGTCCTGGGCTAGCTCACTGTTTTGTGCCTGTCTGGGGTCTCTGAAACGGAACTGGTGTCTCAGTCAAACATAGAGGTATAAAGAGTTACTAGAAAAGAAGATGGAAGTTCCAAGTCCATGTAGCCAGACTTCAGGGCCAGAGACTTCTCTTGTCTCAAATAGCTGCAAGGGCTGCTGAACCCAAGGTCAACATGTCAGCCAACCGGCTGCTGGCTGTGCAAGGCACACACGTCCAAGGATGGCAGGTAGGATAGCGTGTCACTGGCTCAAGTACAAAGAACTGGAGGTGTAATGGTGATCAGCCAGACACAGGATCCTGATGGAAAAAAAGCAAAAGAACCTTGCCATGCCCATGTATATTGGATACAAACCACATCCCTCAGGACACTTCCTTTCAACTGATTGGTTTATAGCATACCTTGCAGTGAAAGTTATCACAGGGTATCACATTTGTATTATATTGTATCAAGAGGATGACCATCTCACAACTGTCAAACCATAGAATCATGGGCAACCAACTTGACACAACTTTAACCACCATAGGATGGTAGCTTTGGAAAGTGATCACCCACTGAGACCTCTCCTTGTGATGCTCTTGGGAGCCTCTTGTGAAGATGCACTATCCAGCCTGCTGGGGAAAACATCTGGTCAACAGCCTGCCAACCCCCACACATTCAAGTGAGACCAGCCTGGATTATCAAGCCCCTGCTCAACCTGACGGTGGACCCAGATACAGGAAAAAGTGCAATATGAAAAAGCTAGGCTGTTCCCAGAATTCTGAACTCTATATACTTACTATATTGGTTGTTTTTATTTAAGCCTCTTGTTTAAAGTCAACAAGACCTCGGGGAGGGCCTTTGTATTTAAAAGTTGGTTGTTATATTTTGAAGGAACATTCTTCTAAGTGATACAGCACTCTTCTGTCAATATGCTGTACTGAGGTAACCTGGGGTTGCTAGGATGCTGAACCTAGTGCCACTGGAGTTTCATATGGACGGTGTTTGGTAGAGCTCCCAGTTTAAGACAGATTTGGAAGCAGGAGTGGCATCCACTTCCTATACAACATGCCTCTGGAAACTCTATGAACTTTGAGAAATGATAGCTATCGAAAGGCTTCATAGGGGTTTTTGTTGTTGTTGTTCATAGGGTTGCTATGAGTTATGCTTGATGCAATGGCAATCAACAACACTACCACCATAAATTTTTTTGAGTCATTGTGGTGATTTTTGTCATACAATGATGATAAATGACCCAGGCATTGAGGAAGGGAGAGCCTAGGATGACTCCCTGCTCCTGGAGAGGAGGCTGAGGGCAGAGTAGTTTTGACAGGAACTGTGAACAATTCATGGTGTCAGCCACATTGCTATGGAGATTGTGTGACCTTTACTTCTCTCCAGCTTGGGATGGGACATGGCTTCAGCTCAGAGGGAGCTGCAGAGATGTCAACTCTGCTCTGGCACTGTGTGGTTGCACCACTTTAGGGGCACATAGAAGTGGCACCCCACAAACAGACCCTCATTGGACTTGGACAGCAGTGGTGCCACAGGATGGTGACTGATAGCAGGGCTGTAAAGGTGACTCAGAAGTCAAGTAAGTCTATGATCATACTGATGGGGCCTCATGTGACCACAGACTGGCCCAGGAGCCTGGAGTTGGGATCAAAGATGAGCGGTGTACATAGTGCGGGAATTCACCTTGTGAATTGGGTAGGTTTCCAAGAAGTCACAGCAAGGAGTTCATCACATTGTTGTTATATACTATCAAGTCAGAACTGACCCATAACTGACCCCTCAAGCATGATTTCAGAGGCAGTAAATTACACTAGAAAAGATTGCTCACCCTTCTTCCATGGAGCAGCTAGTGGATTTGAACTGCGTACCTTTCAGTTGGCAGTGCAATTCCTTATCACTAAGCCACCAGAGCTCCCCTCTGACCAACCATATAGACACAAACCTCCTGGGGAAGCCTAGGATAGAGCAAGAGGAGAGAGATACTTTTTCAAAGGAAGACACTATCTCATTTCATTAAGACAGACTGCTGCTGAGACACCTGCCCAGGTTTGTGGAATGGACCCTCCAAGCTGTCTGTCTCCCTATGGTCATTATGTTCTGAGCATCTTTTAACAAACCCCTGAAGCTTGTGCCACTGCACAAGCCCCTCCGCTGTAGTGCCAGATATAAAGCCCTTCTGAAGGGCTCACAGGGCGGGGTGATGGACCAACAGAGGCCTTCTTCTTTTTTTAAATGCATTTATTAATTTTAATGAAAGTTTACAGAGACTTAGGATTAACAGTCATTCATTATTGCACTTTTCTCCCTGCCCACCCCTCCCCCAATCACTCTTCTCCTTGAAAATAAAAATAAAAACACTCATAGTTATGCAATCCCTCCCCCCAAGTTCACTCCACTATGCAGCCTTCACTCTGGACTTCTGTAATGACAAGAATACCTATTCATGTGTTCCTTTTAAACAGTTCTCTCCCTCATCTGTTTCAATGCAATATACATCATTCCTCTCCTCCTTTTCTGTCTTCCCTCAACCATGATGTCAGTCCCGTTTTACAACAGTGGCCCTATACAATATTTGTCCTTTTGTGACTGAGATATTTCACTCAACATAGTGTCCTCCAGGGTCATCCATTTTGTATAATATTTCACGAGGTCCTTGTTTTTCAATGTAGCATAGTATTCCATTGTATGAATATACCACAGCTTCTCTATCCATTCGTTTATTGACAGGCACTTGGGTTGTTTGCAGCTCTTTGCTATTGCGAACAAAGCTGCAATAAACATGGGTGTGCATACAGAGACCTTCTTCTCTGCCCCATTCTTTTTGGTCATTCAGTTCAAATGTGCTTAGGGGGAGTAAACAAAAAAAATCACAATTTTCTTCCCAGACTGTAAAGATCAATATCACACTATAAGTTAAAGGCTTGAGGGAGAATTTGCTGAAAATTATCTCACAGTGGGAATGCTAGGGCTAGCACTTCTGTGCATGAAGTTCATCTGAAGAGGTTTCATACCTCAGACCCCACATCAGACAGACAGTCTGCATTGCCTGTGGCCCCTCTGAGCTTCCTGCACCAGGGAGGCCAGGCAGCTGGCCCAGCCAGCCAGAGCCTCAGGACCTGTGTGCTACAGGAGGAGCAAGGCATTTCTGCACAAGTCTCTGCTTAGGGAGAAGAGGGAGAGACTCCAAGCAGGCTGAGGCTTGGGATCCGCATGGAAAACCTGTAGTGCTTTGGATCAGGAACTGAGGGCAGACTTTGTCCACTTCTGTTATTAAGGATTGATTCCAATCCATCAGTGAGTGAGTAGTATAGACTTTTTCTTGCCATGTGATTTATAGTCTCAGAAACCTACTAGAGGGTCAGTTATGAGTCTGTTCTGACTCAAGTGAGGGAGGGAGGGAGGGAGGAAGGGGTATGGGAAAGATTCCCATGCATGTAAAAGGCAGAGATTCTGACTTAATGGACACCTGGATTTTTTTTGACTGCTAGCCTGGTGCTTGTGGTTCGTCACCAGGTTTGAGGTCCTCTGTCTAAACACTCACACAAGGAAGTTCAACTTCTTCCTGACTTCAGTATGTATAAGTTACCGTGCCTGGCCTTGCCAATAGCCCCTCCTGGAATGAAGTATGGGTAGTGAGCATCAAGTCCCAACTCATTACACCATTACCTTTCTCTCAGGGTTATTCTCTCTCTCCCAAAGCGAGAAAGCCAAGCTTCTTGACTCACCCTTCAAGACCCTCTCAAATTCCACTTCCCTTCAAATCTTCCCTATGGTTTTCCATAGACAGTAAGTCAGATAGGAGAGTTCATTGTTTTGGAAAACCTGTGGTACCTACAGAGCCCCAGATCTTACCAGCTAGAGACGTCATCAACTCATCACCTCCACGTCAAGTAGAAGCTTCTTAGGCTGTAGAGGCACTAGGAGAATAAATTGAAACAACTACTCTGGAGGAAGACACCTTGAAAATATCTATTGTTTTGGATTTACTTGTGCCCTTAAAAAATATGTATGCACAACCAGGAGAGGATAGCATCAATGAATGGGACCTTTTAAAGATTAAGTCCCTGTGTGCACCAAAAACCTTTTTCAGGTGAGCTCTGGTGGCATAGTGGTAAGAAGAAAGACACTGCAAAGAGGTGCACGGTTCGAATCCACCAGATGTTCTGCTAGAGAAGGAGGGACAATGTTCCCCTGTACCAGTTAGATCTGATTTCATAGTAACCTAAATCAAATCAAATCAAATAACAAATTTTTCCAATAGAGTGAAAAGAAAAACTGACTGGAAAGAAACATTTGTCAATACCATCTCAGACAAGGGTCTCATAACGAGGCCTCCACAAGAAAAAGACTGATAACCCGATTACAAAACGGCCAAAAGATATGGAAATACATTTTTTTATGGAAAGGCCTTTCACAGAGGAAGATATTCAGAGAGCCAACAGACACATGAAGAAATGCTCAAAATCATTGAAAATAAAAGAGATGCAAATCAACACCATGAAATATCATCTCATCCCAATTGCAGTGACTAATTTAACAGAACAGCAAGCAATAAATGTTGGAGACATAGGAACTCTCATACACTGTTAGTGGGATTATAAATTTGTACAACTACTCTGGAAGGTAGTTTGGCATTTTCTCAAAATGCTGAACATAAATATGATCCAGCTATTCCACTACTAGGAATAAACTCCAAAGAAAACAGAACTGAGACACAAATGGAGATTTGTACACTGATGTTCATTATTTACAATAGCAAAAACATGGAAACAGCTCAAATGTCCATCAACAAATAAATGGGTTGAGATATTGTGGTACATTCACATGGTAGAATACTATACAGCACTCAGAAGCACTGACTTTGAAAAATATTAGATAACATGGTATTAGGCTGAATGAACTAACTCAGGTGCATAAGGACAAATACTGCATAAGATTATTACTGTATAAACAAGGATGGATAACCAGTAAGATGTGTATGGATATCCAAAGAGGAAAGGGGAGGGGGCAGGAGGGTTAGAGATGGGGAAGGGGAGAAATTTTGGGGTTGCAGAGTTTGGTGGGAGGGAACCCCGAGCAATATAATTTACACGAATGAAACACAATGTAAACAAATCTTTGTGTGCAAACCAATTAAGAAATATGTTGAAGACCTGACCCCATTACCTGTGAATCTGATACTACTTGATATCTTTGAGATATCAACAGGATAAAATGAGGAGGCCAGGTTGGAGTTGGGTATGTCTTGTTTCCTTCTGAGGGTTTTGTTGTTGTTGTTATTGTTTGCCGTGGAGTCAGAATATAGGAATCAACTCATAGCTGTAGAAGATTTTCAGAGGCAGTGAATCTCATGGGAGAAGACTGTCATCCTTCTCCAGTGGAGCAGCTGGTGGATTCAAACAACATGCCTTTGAGATTGTAGTAGTTTCTTACAACTAGGCCACCAGAGCTCCCTAAAAATCACACAAGAGGAGGACATTGCCCATCTTTTTCAGATCAGCTAGCGGATTCGAACTACGCATCTTTAGGTTGAAAGTGCAATTCTCTGTCCACTGGGCCACAAGAGCTCCCCCTTTAGAGCTGTATCTTACAAAAAAAGGGCAAAAAGACACAGGGGAAGGATGCTATGTGAAGATACACTGACAAACTAAAGGGTTACTAGGGCGTTCTGGGTTTCGTGCTGTTTTGCAGTGAACCCATTATGGAGTCTCCCTCAGGAAGATGGTAAAGAAAATGGAAATCAACCAGCATGCCAAGCACACTAACTTCTTCTGGGGCAAAACCAAAATGAGGAAACGGGCTGTGGGCATCTGGCACTGTGGTTCTTGCATGAAGACAGTAGCTGGTGGAATCTGGGCCTACAACAGCACCTTTGCCATCACGGCGGAGTCTGTCATCAGGAGACTGAAGGAACTGCAAGACCAGTAGAAGCTCCCCCATTTGAAGCAGCTCTAGCATGTAATAAATGGGTTAATTTATGTAAAAAAAAAAGAGGTTCCTCAGAGCTATCAGAGCTGTGGAGACTGGCATGGGCTCCTTCCTCTCTCAGAGCCCTTGGAAGGGATCAATATGGCAGACAGCATTTTGATTTGACCTGCCGACCTGCAGAAAAGTGAGACTGTAAATTTTTCTTGTGCAGAGCCACCCAGTTTATAGTGTTTTGTTACAGTAGCCCTATAATTCCAAGACATCTATCAAAACAAACAAAGAGATGCAGTGGAGACCATTCCAAGTCACGGTAGCCTTGCATACAACAGAATAAAATATTAATAGATAAGTTGGATGAAGAGAAAGGCAATATACAATATACTGATCAGACACTGTAATTAATTAATAATATTCATCTATTCATAATTTAAGGGGGTTCTGGTGGTCCAGTCGGTAGAGTGTTGCGCTGCCAACCCAAAAGTGGTCAGTTCAAATCCACTAGAAAAATGGGCAGAAAGTAATGTTAGTTATAGAGCAGAGTTTAGGTCTTTTGTGCAAAACTTAATCTCAGTCATATTCAATTTGATGACATTAATGCTAAGTGAAACTAAGGCTGTTATACCTGGAGGAACACTCTTCCTCTTTGTACATCACTCTTTGTCAATGTGCAGTATGAAGTAACCTGGATTGCTGTGATGCTGAACCTTGTACCACTGGGGTATCAAATACCAGAATGGCTTCCCAAATGTGGACAGTTTTTGGTGGAGCTCCCAGTTGTAAAACAGGTTTGGAAACAGGAGTGTCATCCACTTCCTAAACCACACGCCTCTGGAAAATCTATAAACTTGGAGAAATGACAATAGTTATGGAAAGGCATTAGGTCTTTCGTTCATAGCGTCTCTATGAGTTGTGCTTGACTCAACGGCAATCAACAACAACACCCACTGGAGGGTCAGCTATGAGTCAGTTCTGAACAACAATGAGAGAGAGAGAGATTGTAATTGATGTTACTACAGGTGAATGACTGATCAGATGAAGCTGCTATTGCAATGTTATTCAAATAACATTTTAATTCCTAGGAAGGACAGAATTAAAAAGAAATGTGATGTATAAACATTTCCTCAAGTAAAAACCAAATCCAAACCATTGCCCAATCTTGCATCATCTTCACATGGTTCCCATTTTTTAGCACCTCTTTGTGGCCACAGTGTCAATTCCTCTTACTGGAAATCTTTTCTTTTTTCTTTTTCTCCTTTTTTTCACCGATCCTTCACTTTAACAGGTATGTCCTTCTCCAGGGACTGGTCCCTCCTAAGGAAGATGAAGTCTATTTTCAAGGCACATTCTGGCTATATTTCTTTCAAGACAGATTTGTTTATTTTACCAGCACCACAATTCAAAGCCATCAGTTCTTTGCCCCCCCCTTTTCTTTTAAATTAAATTTAATGAACGTTTACAGAGACTTTGGATTTCCATTCATTCATTGTTACACTTTTCTCTCTGCCCACCCCTCCCACCCCAATTCACTCTTCTCTTTGAAAAAGAAAAGAAAAATTCTTTCATTGGTATACAATCCCTTTTCCCCCCTACCCCCACCCCAAGTACACTCCACTATGCAACATTCATTCTGGACTCTTGCCATAACCATAATACCCAATCCTATATCACTTTTAAAAAGTTCTCTCCCTCATCTATTTCAATGCAGTATACATAATTTATCCAATTTTTCTCAGCCTCACCCCAAGCCTGATGTCAGTCCCGTTCTACAACAGTGGCACTATACAGTATTTGTTCTTTTGTGACTGAGATATTTCACTCAGCGTAATGTCCTCCAAGGTTACCCATTTTGAATAATATTGCATGAGTTCCTTGTTTTTTAATGCAGCATAATATTCCATTGTGTGAATATACCACAGTTTCTCTATCCATTCATTTGTTGATGGGCACTTAGGTTGTTTCCAACTCTTTCCTACTGTGAACAAAGCCGTGATAAACATGGCTGTGCATGTATCTGCCTGGGTGGTAGTTATGGTTTCTTTGGTGAATATTCCCAGTAATGGAATTGCTGGATCAAATGGTATTTCTATTTGCAAATTTTTGAGAGAGCGCCATACAGCCTTCCACAGTGGCTGCATCATTTTACACTTCCACCAACAGTGAATAAGGGTTTCAGTTACTCCGCAACCTCACCAGCATCTGACGTTTGCTCTTCTGTTAAATTTTGCCATTCTTGCTGGGGTGAGATAACTCATAGTTGTTTTGATTTGCATCTCTCTTGTTGTTGTTGTTATGTGCCGAGTCATTTGCGACTCATAGCGACCCTATGCACAACAGCCCTAAACCCTGCTCTATCCTGCGCCAACCGCACTGCCTCTGACACACCCATCCCGATTACCCCAGTC
>NW_006399812.1:15671374-15713955 GCF_000299155.1 Elephantulus edwardii
TCAGTTGTGAGGGACCTTTCAAGAGTACTGAAGTGCAACGATGTTAGGCTGGAGACTAAGGTGCGCCTGATCCAGGCTATAGTCTTTGCAATTACATGCGATGCATTGGAGAGTTGGACAGTGAATAGGGATGATAGAAAGAGAACTGATGCCTTTGAGCTGTGGTGCTGGAGAAGAGTGTTGAATATACCATGGACTTCTAGGAGAACAAACAGGTTTGTCCTGGAGAGCGTGAAGCCAGAATGTTCCCTGAAGTCAAGGATTCTGAAGCTTCGTTTCACATATTTTGGGCATGTTGTAAGGAGGGACTGGTCCTTGGAGAGGGACATCATGTTTGGGAGAGTGGAGGGATGGCACAGGAGAGGAATACCCTCGATGAGATGGATCGATTCTGCAAGTGGAGTGGTGGGAATGAATTTGTTTGAGACAGCAAGGTTGGCACAGGATAGAATGGTGTTTAGAGCTCTTATACATAGGGTCGCTATGAGTTGCAAATGACTCGATGGCACATAACAACAACAACAACAATTTTTTATTATTCCTGGGAAGTTTTCCTCTAGTAATTCTTCCACAAGTTTTTTGGTGCCTTTATTTTCTTCTTCCTGTTCTGGGATTCCGATGATGTGCATGTTATTTCTCTTGACAGTGTCCCACAAAATTATTAAAGTTTTCTCTTTATCCTTCTTTTTTTATTCTACTTTTTGCTCTAGTAAATCAGTGGTGACAATTCTATCTTCTATTTCACTGGTTCTGTGTTCCATCTCTTCAACTCTGCTCATGGGTCCTCTATTATTTTGACAGCCTCTGAAACATTGGACTTCATATTTTGGATTGTGGTTTCTTGTTTTTCCAGAGCCACTAATGCCTTGTTTGTTTTATCTGCATTGTTCTGGATTGTTTTTTTAAGCTCCTTCTGGTTTTTTGCTTGCAGTGTCATATAATTTTTCAAGTTTGTCTTTCACCCCTTGAAAATATTCAATCATTATTCTTTCAAATTTTGCATTCTAAAGTTCCATCAGACTTTCTGGATTCAGGAAATCCATTGATATTGCGTCACATTTTGGGGGTGACACCTCGCTTTGCACTTGTGTAAGGTGTAAGATAGCCTGCTTCTTTCTTGACATTGCTGTGGTATTGTTTTTCATACCTGAGGGAAGACAGGTTCTTGATCTGAAACCAATGCTCTAGAAATCAGTGGGGCAGTTAACCCGCCCATGTTTCTCTCTCAACTTCTGTCTCAAGGGAAGGTTCCGTTCAGGGCTTGTGAGAGCAGCCTCTTGTAGCTAAGTCAGATCCAGGTGCTCTGGATTAAAGGCAAGTAGATTGACTGGACTTGTAGTCATGGGTGTAGAGCCAAATAGGGGGCTGGATGGCCATATGCAAGCACCTCACTACGATTTCAGCTGTCGGGTGTGCTCATGCACCACAGGGTTCCTACTAAAATTCCAGCTCTCCATCTCCCACCCAGTAGCTCTCGCTCAGTGGCCCCTGCTCCAGGCCCAGGGGCTTCAGGTCCAACCCGGCTTAAGAAAACTCTGTCAAATTCCCACTGACCTGCTTGCTCCTGGCAAGTCAGTGGTGCCCAAAACACTCTGTCAAATTCGCACTGACCTGCTCACTCTTGGTGAGTTGGTGAGGCTTAAGAAAACTCAATCAATTTCCCTTGGCCTGCTTGCTCCTGATGGTTGGGTCCCACAATGACTCAGCTGGTGGCTTCCACCAGGCCCAAAGGCTTGCTGCTCTTGTGGCTCCCAAACTAATTATTTAATAGAAGTTTTGTCTCAAATTCCTACTGTCCACATCATGCTGCATCAGTCTCTTTGGTGGCCTGTTTCTATGCAGCTTGCCACTACTCCAGCTCCTTATGCTGTTTCCTCCACCACCGCCATCTTGGTTCCCCATCAATTCTTCTTCTGCCATCCTTTTTCATCGTCCAGCTCTCAGATGCATAGCAAACAACTGAGAATACCATACCCGGATCAGGGACACTTTAGTCTTTAGACTTACAGTGCTACTCTTTAGCATTCTGGAAAGCTCCCTGACAGCAGATTTTCCCAATGCAACTTGTCTTTTAACAATAGAATTTCAATTCTAATTATATATCCGAAAGAAATTCTGCTCATGAGCACAAATGACAGAAACAGGAATGCTGTTTGCAACATTATTTGTGGTAGTGAAAAACTGGAGAATACCTAAGTGTTTATCTGTAGGTAAAGTCCTGTCTCCTCAGGCCCTGAGCATGGGGAGACTATGACAGGAATGTCTTCATCTACAGGGATCAACACAGAACAATCTCAAAAACACAGTGTTTAGTGAAAAGTTGAAGAGCTGTTCATATGTTGCTAATACATTGATGTTTACAAAATCATTATATATTATATAATATTATAGATTATATATCTTATAAAACAGCAGACAGTTCATAAATTCTCCAAATAGTTCAAAGCTATTTTAATGGCCCGGAAGAAAAAAAGCCAAAGTAGTTGTCTTCAGGGAGTGGGGAAGGAAACTGGACATGGAGAGATTTGAAGCGATCTATTTAAGAGTCTATTTTTATTTATTTTTTTTAAAAAAGGAGAATATATTCATACATTTGCATAGTTGAAGAAAAAGAAAACAAACTTTGAAAGACAAACCATCTTTATACAGAAATGCCCTTCAACCTGAGGTGTGCCCTTTGCAAATTCTGGGTACTTGTTTTAATCCTGTGATCCCGATGTCCCTTGTACCCTGCAGGGGCCCCACTTCACCTCTCCTGCCCTGACCCTGTTCCCTTGCCTCTTCCCCTGCCCTTGCCCCACTCCCCTACCTCTGTCCTAGCCCCACTCCTTCTCCCCTGTCCTGGCCCCTTTCCCCCTCCCCTTCTGCACCCTCCCTCCAGCTCTCATGGGGCTTTTGCAGCTCCAAGGTCCAGAGTCTCACAGCAAACTCTAGAGAGCAAAAGCTTGTTCCGGAGAAAGAGTCCTGCTTCTTATTAACAAGCACCAGCTCCCCAGAACTTGTGTTGAGATGGCATTTGAGGCTGGTGGGAAGGTGAGTATTGGGAAATGTTAGGGTGGGCTTACCATAGGAATCCCTGGTAGTGTAAAAGTTAAGTGATTGACTGTTGCCTCAAGGGTTGGCTGTTCAAACCCTCGAGCAGCTCCCTGGAACAAAAGACTTGGCAATCTGCTCTCATAAAGATCATAGCCCAAAAAACTCTACAGAGCAGTTAGCGGAACTCCATCATTTAGGGTAGCTGGAGTAAAAATCAATGGCACCTAAGAACTCACCAGGGCAGGAAATACACCTCCACCAATCTCTGCCTCCCCAGGATTTGCTGAAAAGAGTTCTACCCTTCATCCCTCCTGTTGCCAGCCACCTCTGTGGTTTCCATGGATTCATAGATTTGCTCCCAGCACCTGAGCCAAGAAGAGAGGGGAAAGGAAGTGACAGAGTGTGGCCCAGCCTATGGGGGAGGGCTGCTGCTGGAGGACTCCTGGGGGAGCTTCTCTCCTTCAGCCCCCCCACTCCCTACTACCTAACCCCAGAGACCCTAGGGTTGCAGTAAGGTTTGTGTTGGGGAGGGGACTGGCTTGTTGTGGACTTTTCAGGAGGCCTAATGTATCTCTTCCTCCTCTGGATGTTTCTAGGGAATCTGGGACACATACTCCCTCCATCTCACTGCCTAAAAAATCAAACTTACTGAAGGGCTGTCACCCCCACCAGAAAGTGCCAAGTGACTAAAGCAGGGGAGGACACTGTCCACACGGCACAGCAAAGGGGACCAGATTCTGACCCTGTTATGCAGCAGATCTGAATTCCTGGCATCTGAATCCAAGCTCGGTTTTGATATTTGACAGAGCATGGGTGGGACAATTTGGGGAAGGGGTCACTGTCCATCCTGCCAAGACCTGGGACACCTGGCCGAGTGGTTGATTTATGTCTCATGTGCCTGGATCTCTGTTGACCACTGGACATTGTCTGGTCACTGACAATGTGAGAAATCTGTGGTGGGGAGTCGCTGATCACTAACTAGTGTAGTTTTGCTGTCATTGTTATGTGCTTTTGAGTCCTAACAGGCCTCTGCTGTTATGTACCCTCAAGTTGCTGCAGCTCATAGCTACTCTTAAGTACAATAGCTCTGAACCCTGTCTTATCATGAGCCAATCTCATTATCTCTGATATACCTGCCCCCATTACCACAGTCATCCATCTCATCCAGGTTCCTGTTCTTCTTCACTGTCCCTCTGCCCTTCCAAGCACGATGTCCTTCTCCAAGAACTGGTCCCTCCTGGTAATATGCCCAAAGTAGGTGAGATGGAGCTTCAAAATCCTAGCCTCCAAGGAGCAGCTGGGTTTCACCCTCTCCAGGACAGACGTGTGTGTTTTCTTGGCAGTCCACGGTATGCTCAATACTCTTTTCTAGCACCACAATTCAAGTTGACTCTAATTAATTTGCACAGGAGGAGAGTGGATTTGAACCATATGCCTTTAAGTTGACAGAACTCCTTACCACTAAGCAACCAGACTTTAGTTTTACTCTTTCCCAGAACAGGTGTGCACACTCCCCCACCCCTCCCACCTCACTCTAGCAGGACCCATATGTGATGGACAAGATGGTGTGAACACTATCACTATCAAGATGGTGTGAACACTGCTGAGTGTCCAGTGACCTCCCTATTCTTCTGATTGTTGAATATGTCCAAGGCCAGGGTAGGGCCAGTGTCCACACCCAGTGTCCAGTACAGACAGGAGAAATGCAGTGACCACAGCAAGGCCAGAAGCACAGCAACCACCCCACCAGGGAGCGTCGCCAGAGCTGCCTTCTCTGACTCCTTTCTCAGATGACACCTCCCAGAGAAGTGCTTTTCAGCAGACATTTGCCCAAAGTAATTTCTGTTGTTTGTCACCAAGAGTCTAGTACAAGCGTCCAGGTGGGGGCTGGGCAGTCAGATTACTTGGGAACCAAATGCAGGCTCAGAATTCACTTCTACAAGACAAGCAGTGCCATGAGGTTGCCAGCAGACACGCCCAGAGAGTCTTTAAAGTCACTAGTGCCTCACTCCAAACTCTAGGTGTGGAGATAGAACACTGGGGTTCGGGAAAGCTCCTTGGTGGATTCTACTTGAAGCCAAGTCTGTGGATGTTCCATGACTTTGTTCTCCTCAGCACTGGCCATAGGGGCAAGGAGCACTGGAGGCAGGACACAAGGATGAGGTTCTCACAGGAGAGAAGGGAGCCCCAGATAGGATGTCTTCTCTGTTGGCCAACTTCTCAACCATTAAGATTATCCATGGCCTCCTATCCTTTTTCCCTTTGTCTCTTCCTCTTTCACTCCAATAAATCTCTGAGTATGGAAGCTCCTTGCTGTTGAAAAATACATATGGAAGAATAGCACATCCCTTTTGGGGACATGGGTGCTTTATGTTAGGAATCTTCCCAGACCTCAAACTACACATCTCTCTGCTTTATGTGGATCCTGATTTGAATCCTTTATAATAAAGTTGTAGCTGTATTTACAAGACCAAAGAGGCTGAATAATTGACTCAAAGTCACACAGTTCTTAACTGAGGACAGGATTCTATCCCAGGAAGTCTCACTTCAGAGTTGGCTTATCATCACCTTGCATTGATCCTGGGTCAGGGTCCTTGGTAAACCAAGAGTAGAATAGTGAACCCATCACTCAGGCTTAATTACCACATCAAGGACCTTGTTACTGTAGTCTCAAAAGAATATTTTGTAACAATAATTGTCATAGATTGAACTGTGTGTCCCCCATGATCTTGATAATCCAAATAGTTGTGGGAGAATTAAGAGCAGAATAAAAAAAAAATTCTTAATCTCACTACAATCCTAATCAGGTGTAAGGAGGATTAAGGGTGGAAAACAATATTTCTTAATCTCATCACAACCCTAATCACATATAAGGAAAGTCTCCCTAGGATGTGGCCAATAATACACAAGAGGGGTAATCCTGCCTCAGTACCTGCAGGAAAAAACTGTCAGGAGTGGAGTGTGTCTTTTTGGAGCTGAATCCCCTACGCTATGGAGCTCTTTGACACCAGGGAAGAGCAGACCATAAGGAATTCTCCAGGGAATGCAGGACCCACAGATGCTGAAGGAAACAATGATCTTCCTCCAGAACCACAGAGAGAGACCCCTTCCACCAGCACTGGCACCCTGAATTTGGACTTCTGGCATCTATATCTGCTTTTTAAAGCTATCCATTTGTGGTAGCATTTGGTTAGTAAAACCATTGTATTCAAGTTGTGGAACTAGAAAAGATTTTTTAAAGGGATCTATAGAAATTTTTTATATGAATTTAATTAATTTATATGTATTATATTGATTTTTTTTAAGGGAGCTCTGATGGTCTAACAGCAAGATGCTATACTGTAATCCCGAAGCTATGCGGTTTGAAGCCACCAGCTACTCTGCGGGAGAAGGATGGGCAATCTTCTGTGCAATTAACTGCCTCTTAAAACTTGCTGGAGGATCAGCAATAGGTCGATTCTAACTCTAAAACATCAGCAACAACAATTTGTGGTAGCGTTTTATAAGTAAAACCATTGTATTCAAGTTGTTGAATTAGAAAATATTTTTTCTAGGCTTTCTAAAAGGTTGAATTTGCTTATGTTTATAATTTAAAAGCTAGACACTTAAAATTTATCCACCAAGTTGCTTCTGTAAAAGTAAGAGTCAATTACCACTCAACAGGGTTTGTTCAGGAGACAAGCCACTCACTCAGATTATCTCGGTTCTATTTTCCCTCTTTCCAATCCCAACCAGAAAGTTGCACATAAGCACTGCATTTTTCTGCTTGTACACTGTCATTATTACCAAACCCCGTTTTACCACTGTGCCACCCTGAGATTCTGCTGAGGACCAACAGACAAGATGCATATGTGTGGTTTATCTCTGCATTCCTGCGAATCTGCTCTCGCGGACGCCATCTGTAGTGTTGTTCACATCTCTTGCAAAGATCCAATATTGTTTTATTTTAATTCTGGTAAGGAACTTTCTAAAAAAAAAAGAAAAACCCCTGTTAAGAGTCATAGCTAGGGAAACACAGTCTCTTGATTAATCCTGTGAATTCCTAACGAGTTCAACCCAGCCTATTTTCATTCATGTTGTTTTCACAGTACCCACCAGAACACCAAGTGCTCAAATACTACGAATTGAAGAGTGAGGAAAATGAATGTATTGACTTACATATCTGAGGAGTACAAGAGAACTTCTTGCTTCAGGAAAGCTGGACCTAGCAGTCCAAACAGTATCACCAGGACTCTCCCTCTTTTTAAGTGAGCTCTGATGGCTAAGTGTTACGGAGTTGTGTTGCCAAACCAAAGGCACACAGTTCAAATCCACCAGCTGCTCCACAGGAGCACATTTTACTTTGAAAACCCACTGGAGGGTCAGCTAGAAGCTGGTTTTGACTCAACGGCACACAACAACAACTGTCTTCTTTGATCAGCCTTTTTGTGATCTTGGCCTCCTTTTCATTCTTGGTTTACTGTCCCACCGTCAAAACAGCCACAAGCATGTCTAAGGTTATTCCCACATACCAACTTGTGATCCAGAAAGGAAAAATAGAGCGTCATTAGCATATAGTCCCAGAGAGGGTTCTGATTCGCTGCCTTAGGTCTTGTGTCAATTGGTCACTGGACCAATCAAGGTGGCTAAAGGAATAAGATGATCTCATTGTCCAGTGTGGACCATGCTCCATCCCTAAAGGAACAGGGAAGTGTCAGCTATATTCTACTTAAGGAAATTAAGCCTATTTAGCCCAACAAGGACAGGCTCTGTTAGCAGAAGAGGAGACAGAGGGAAGTGTGTTGAGCAGACAAACTGAGGGTGTCCTACCAGTAAACCAGCTGCCATTCAAGTAGATCTCATGTATGTCAGGGTAGGACTTGCTTGTTAGGTATTTCAAGGGATAGGGTTTTTTGGTGGTTTTTTCTTTTTTCTTTTCATTGTATGACCAGATCTTATTTCTGAAACTCAAATAAATGGTGATTTAATAAATAAATGGTCTTCAGACTCTTTTTCTCTCTCAGACTTCCTCTTTTCAGAAAATGGTCCCAGTGCCCTCCCCCTTTGTCCCAAACCTAGAAGTTATTGATAATTCCTCTTTCCCTCTCCTTTCTGTTTCTATGGAATATATCGACAAGCCCTGTGAGTCTGTCTTCACCATGTAGCCCACATGCACCCTGTTTTAGGGCTGCACAGTCTCTGACACCTCTGTCACCTGCTTTGTCTCTTACCCTCTTGTACCAATAGGGATCTCATTTACATTTTGCATCAGGTCTTTGCCCACCACCTTCACAGACCTCAAATACCCTCACTGCTGTCAAGCTGGTTCCTCCATCATATTCGTGAGGCACAATGAGAGGAAGATGGCCCATCTTTCTCATGTGGAGTCGCTGGTGAATTTGAAACATTAGATACTCAAAGCCTTTGGGCTAAGAGCACAATTCATTGTGGATTGTCCCACTCCAGTAAAACCAGATCTGTATCAGTGGTCCTCCATCTTCAGTATAAATTTAAAATAATTTTTCTTTTTTTAATTGTAACTTAAAATGTATGCTTACAAAGAAATTGGCTTTTTTGTTTACTCATTTATACAGATTTATCCCTGCCCCCTCTTTCCCTAATGTTCTTTGCGTTACCCATAATGTCTTAAAAACTCATTCTGTTCAGAATAATTTCCCCTTCATCTATTCTAATGCCACATTTTTAGTGCCAGAAATTCACCCTCAGACTCCTAGTCCAGGCCCAGAGTTTTGTAGTAACCAACTTGAAATTTTTAGTCATTTTAGCTTCAAATTTGTGTTTTACAAGTCCAGTCCAGTGGAATAGTGGAGCATGTCCTGGGTGCTTGGAGCCTTGGCTCCCCGTGGCTCCACCACCACCCCACTTTCCAAGATGGGTCCTTGGCTGCTGACTCCGCACCCCCCCCCCAACTCCCATCCAGCCACTGTGCTACCCTGCAGCCCAGGGGAGCCAAGCACAGATGCTGGGAATGGAGGGACTCATTCTGCACCCCCTCCAGACCTGCAGATAGTCTTGTGTCTGAAATGAGGTGATATCAGATGATACATTTTAAAAAAACACTCTGAAAGGTGCAGCGAGAGTTTATAGAAGGCAGAATGAGCTTCCTCTGGCTTTACTGACCAAGGAACTCATCATTTACATCAGATACTTGGCTCAACCCAGCTAATTGTCATCAAGTCTGAACTGACTCAAAGCTGACTCTCCAGTGGGTTTTCAAGAGGCCATAGGTCATACAGGCACAGATGGCCCATCTTTCTCCCTCACAACAGCTGATGGATCTGAACCACTCGCCTTTAGGTTGGCAGCTCAACTCCCTATCCACTAGGCCACCAGAGCTCTCTGCTTGGTCTAAGAGACGGCTTTAAAGATGCTGGGTCAAGGTGAAGTTGGATGGACCCCGATTAGACTGGTCATAGTGAAGCGCTGTGTGGATTTGATGTGAGTCCCTACAAAATGCAGCATCTCTCATCCTACAGCCCTCTCTTGGTGAGGCAGTGACGAACACCAGAGCCCAGAAGGAAAGGACGGATGCCTGAGCCACTAGGGAGGAGGTGAAGTATTGGATACACTCAGTTATCATCCCAAACCCTCTCATCGCTCATATTCTGCCAGAGATAAATCATAGGCAGGTAATTATTATGTCAGACCAGGTAGCAGAAAGAAGGTTTAAAATAGCAATCAAAGAACTTCCTGGTTAATTCAAATCCATCCTTACCTCCTCCAGGGGACAAAAGTGCTTTGGCTGTAGAACTGTCCAGGCGGAGAGAAATGTGATTGCTTGATGCAAAACGGGGACTCCTGGACTTAATGTTTCTCCCCATCAGGTTTCAGAATAGTACACCTGTCACAAGTCCTAGATCAATGATCACCGTCCCAAGTAAATCACATTGTGGTGACTTCTGTTTCCCAGCTTCTCCAGCCTGCTTTTCAGACTGGCCTTGTTTGCTGGGCCTCTCATTCTCTCCTCTGCTCAGGCCGGTTCTCAAGACCCGCGACTCTCCGTTGGTCCTGCTTTGGGCCTTGATTTCCCACAACAGTATGCCACTCCTCATCCTACTTCAACCCCAGCCTAGCTCAAGCTGCCTTGTTTTCAAGCTTCCTGCTCTTGCTGAGACCCTGATCCTGGAGACAGGCTGTGTCCTATACGCCTTAGGAGATCTTTTCTGTCCTTACCCTTAAAGGAAAATGCTGGGTACATTTCCTGCTGCTCTGACTAAATCTTGCATTGACCAGTTCCTGAGATTTCTCTGGGCTGATGGCCCCATTCTCATATGTTTAAACAAACCTGTACCCTGGTATCAACTCCTCTGCTGAGCAACGGAAGCTGCTTGGGGTGAAAGTCAGAAGAGTAGGGATGAGCTTACTGGGAAGGTGCTGGGTGTTCGAAGTCTTTTATGTGATAACAAGAGGTCCTATTCATATCTTTCAATTATTTTTGGTAAAGCACTCTTCTAGGTCATATAGCCCTTGTCTGACCACTTGCTGTACAGAGGTAACTCGTGGTTGCTGTGATGCTGAATACTGTGACAGTGATGTGTCAAATGCGAGAAAGGTTACCCATGGTGGACAGCATTTGGTGGAGCTTCCCAATTAAAACAAGCTTAAAGCAGGAGTGGCATTCACTCCGAAATAGCTTGCTTCCAGAAATCCTATGAACCTGGAGAAATAGTGAAAGTCATACAAGTGTTCAGGTCTTTTATTCATAAGGTCACTGTATCATCTAAGACTCAACAACACTTAACAACAACAAAAACAATTAATATCTAAGCACATCTGGTCTAGAGCAGGCTGGCCTCAGGTGGGTTTGGGCTTAGTCACAACATCCTAGCTGAGGGTTCTGGGCTCTGATTTCCATGGTGGACGGCAGGCATCCCTGTCCAAGTGTGGACCCAAGTTATCCTCAGACAAGACTTTGGGGTTAGGTTTAATGAGATCTTGACAATGTGGCCATACTCGGATGGCTACTCCAGGGTTAATCTCTCTGACTAGAGCTGAAATTGACATTGGTCACATGTGTTGCCCCTTCAATTGTACCCTCACCTTGGGAACTTAAAGTGATTCCCTTAGAGGGAAGAAAGAGTCCTGGAGAATGCAGTATGTTTGGATTTGTGGATACACTGAAAAGACAGGAGAGGCCAATACTGCCGAGGAGCACAGAAGCAGGAGTCTTAGTAGATGGTCTTGGGTCTATGTGCTGCTTAGTCCAACTCTGCTCCTTCAGTGAGAAGCTAGAGGAGACCGACTAGCAGGGATTTGAAATAAGAGAACATGGCCAACACAATATGACCAGAAAAAAAGAAAGAAGAGCAGGTCCAACGGCAGAAAAACAGAGGCAGTATTAGTATTCTTTGCAGGTACAGACAGTTCCTGGATTACAAAAGAGTCCTGTTCCTAACTCTGTCTTTAAGAATTTGTAGGTCAGTTGGAAACAGTGCATATAGTTCTTAGTCAGCCTTCCTTCAGAACAAGAAAATGCTTGAAGGCTTATCAATGATTTAAGAGCTGTCCGTGCTGTAAGTACAGGTGATTGTGATGAGGGATTTGCTGGGAGCAGGGGTTGGCCAAACCATTGCAAAGTGAGGACAGACTGGTGGTTGCGTGCTCTCAAGTCAGAACCCACCAACTCATTGCTGGCCTTCCTGTGGGTTTTCAGAGGCAGCAAATCATGGGGGAGGAGGTTGCCCATCCTTCTCCTGTGGAGCAGCCCCTGGTTTCAAACTGCATGCCTTTGAGTTGGCAGCATAGCTCCTTAGATTACATCAACTCAAGCCTTCAGAGCTGACAACCAATCAACCACGCCTCAGTTCGTAGGGAGTCCCATAGGGACTCGCACTGTAACCCAAATGCACCCTCGATGGTGGCCTGAATCTGGCAGCCACTCCAAGGGAATGATGGACAATCTCTTCCCGTGGGATCCACAGCCCCAGAAACCTGCTGGAGGGCCAATTATGAGCTGACTCCAACTCAATGGTATTGAGAGAGCAAGAGTTGTCTGCAGGCTTGCCAACTAACTAGCCTCATACAACAGGCTCCTGAAAGGGCTCATGGTACATCTTCTGAGTCTCCTCTTCCAGGATAATTTTTCCTGTTCCAGTTACCATGACAAATCATCCACATTGTAATGATTCCAGTCTTTTCCTCTTTTGCTTTGTTGGTCATGACAGAACCATTTTGAAGCCCTGCCATGAAGGGCAAGCAGGAGTTGTAAGGTGTTCATAACCCGGGGACCACCTGTAATGTGTCTATATTTACCTGTACATTTCAAGAGAATTACCTGCAGGGCAGTTATAGCCCACTCTGTTTGGATCTAGCTGAGCTGGGAGCCCACATTATGGTAGCCCATGTTCACCATATCAAGGGCCTAAAGGCTCAATTACAGGGCACAAGAGCCAATGTACCTACTGAGGTTGCTGGGTAAGTTGAACAGGTTTCTGGATAGTAGCACCAACTCTATACCTTCATCCATATTGTAGTGAGGTGGCTGGTCACGAACCACAGCAACATTCTCGATGACCTGGGAGATGAACCTTCCTGGCTGTGGACACCTGAACCATAACAGATGATGCAAAAAATTCAAGAGATGTACAAACTGAACGTGTGTACCCTACCTGTAAGCAGAAAAGACCAAAGCCACGTCAGCAAGGCTAGGGACCAGAGATTTCTATTACACCCGCTGGTCTTGGACTACCTCAAGGGCTGTGACACTCTTCTGATGCCTGGTCCACACAAAAGCCATGAGGTGTACAGGCCATATGGACAAAGTACCAAGTAGGGCAATGATGTCAGCCTGGAGACTATAGTGCATCTGATCCAGACCATAGTCTTTGCAATTACTTGCCATGCATCAGAAAGCTGGACAATGACTAGGGATGATAGAAGAAGAATTGATGTCTTTGAGCTGTGGTGCTGGAGAAGAGTATTGAATATACAATGGATTGCTACGAGAACAAACAGGGTCATCCTAGAGAGGGTAAAACCAGGCTGCCCCTTGAAGGCAAGGATTTTTAAGCTTCGCTTGACATACTTTGAACATGTTGCATGAGGGACCAGTCCTTGGAGAGGGACACCATGCTTGGGAGGGTGGAAGGACAGCATAGGAGAGGAAGACCATCGTTGAGATGGATTGATTCAGTGACTGGGTTAATGGGGATAAAATGTGTCAAAGACAATGAGATTGGCACAGGTTAGAGTAGTGTTTAGGGCTATTATACATAGGGTCGATATGAGTCCTAAGCAAACTGACGGCACATAACAACACCACCAAGAACTTCACACAACTACACTGAACACTACACTTCATCTACTCCAAGGGCTGGAAGTATAAGCTCCACAGAGGCTAAAAATCTAACCTCAGTTTTTGCCTTTTTGTTAAAAATTATGTTTAATAACAATTAGTCATTAAAAGAGCTTGGAAAAAATATGTAATAGAGGATAGGAAAAAAATCCATACTTTCCTATAAACCAACAAATTACTGTTGTTATGTGCTCTCAAGTCTGAACCTGCTCGTAACTGACCCTCCAATGTGCTTTCAGAGGTGGTAAATTGAAGGAGAGATTGTCCATTTTTCTCTCTTGGAACAGCTGCTGGATTCAAACCACCTGCCTTTAGATTTGCCTTACAACTGCTCACACAACTGGTCACCAGAGTCAATAGCAAACCCCAAAAATGGGAGTGTGGGAAAACCCTCATTCATACCATCAACCCTAAACACTTTAACAAGCAAGGGGTGTGTGTATGTGTGTGTGGGGGACAACCAACCTAAAAACCACAACAGAATATAAACGTCACATGAAAGGTGAAAAACGTTCTCTCTCTCTCTCTCTCTGTACACACACACACACACACACACACACACACAACCACACAAAATGTCACAACAAATGAAAAGTACTGATTAGAGACTCCTGTTTTTAGCTGTAAGCCTTTCCTGATGGTGTGTCTGAAGTAATCAGGCAAAATCTCACTATTCTCCTGTCTACAGAACGTTCTAACTGTATTTTTCCTAAGACTGGTAGGGTTGTTCTTCTGACAGTCCACAGTCGATTCAAACAAAAGACATCATGTTGGGTAACGAAGAGGACTGACAAAAGTGTGGGAAGCTATCAGGAAGATGGATTGGCACAACAGCTGTGGAAACGGGCCCGAACTTGCCTCCAGGAGCCGCGAATACGGCTTAAGACTGCAGCCTTTGGTCTTGTTGGGCACAAGGTCGCCATGAGTTAGAAGCGACAGCAATTGACAAAAAGTTAGAGAAATAGATCCCTTTCCTGGAATGAAATGAGATTATAAATATTCCAGCTTGCCTTAAATTTATCTGTTCTTATTATAATTCCAGAAAAAAAATCTCCAAAATACTTTCACTGGGCTATCAGGAAAACGCTAAAAGTCAAAATGAAGAGAAAGGGTGGGCGGGCCAAGGGGCACTGCTGGCCCTGTGTGTGCCTGTCACTTGTTAGCTGGACCATCTTTCCTGCTCAGACCCGCTTCTGCCCTCTCACCCATGGAGGAGAGACGACTTTGCATCACCTTGGATTCACCAAGGGTGCAAGAAGTGCGTGGGTACCAACGTTGCATTGGCTTCTGTGATGCTCAGCTGAGCTGTTACCTTGGCACTGTGTCCTGGGTAAGCAGCCCAGGATGAAGAGAACCACCAGATCTCAGCGAGTCCTGGACCTTCTGTGGGAAGGTGAGCGCTCCTGCAAGTACAGGAGACCTCAGGTCTTAGCCTTCTGCTGGAGTAAGATTGGGCCCAGAAGAAGGGACCTCAGCAAAACTCAGCCCACAGAGCAGGCCTGGGAGGATGACCGGTGAGGTTCCCTTTCCCCAGCCACCTGGCCTCTCATGGCTTTTGACCCAGGAGAGAAAAAAAGCAGTGAGCCGGGCAGGGAAGACTGCAAGGGCCTGTCCATTGGCTTCACTTCTGTCCTGATAGGCCTGACAGCTGGGCAGCTGAAAACTCAGATGCATTCCCAAGCTCTCCTGTAGCATTCTGGGAGAATTTAGAGCAGAATCTTACATCTCCTCTACCTGTCATTTGTTAGCTCTGGGACCCTGGATCATAGTGATTCCTTAACACCTCAGTTTCTCCATTTGGGATGAGGCTGGATCTCAGAGCCTGAAATCTTTCCAACTTCAGTTGCCTCTTTCAGTAGGCGGACACTGCCCATTTTCAAAAGGGCATTGCTGATTCAGCTGCACAGGAGGACCGGGGCCGGGAGGCTGAGGAAAGCCTGGAGGGAGAGCCTGAGTGGGATCATTCAGGCCCTCTCAGTCTCAGGATGCTTAGACCACCAGGGATGTGGGAATGGGTGATGCGTGGACTCTTGGGTAGGTCAGAGTTCTTGCCTTTCTGGGCAAGCACGGGGGACTCTCTTTCTCAATAAGCCCAAAACAGTAAGTCAGAGCCTTACACAGATGATCCAGGGGACTCCCCTCCTTCCCCAGCTCGCTGCCCCAGCACTAGAGTCAAGCCAGCCTCCTGCAGGAGTCACAGCAGGGCGAGAGGGAGCTGCAGGCTTTTCTGCCTCAGAGCTGAGGTTCTGCTCAGATTCATGGGAGCCATAAACCCGCGCCCTATTTCTACTCTAATTGAGGCTATTTGTATTGTGACTAAAATAATCAGAGACAATTTTATTGGTATATTTTTAAAAATAATTCACCCCATCTATTTAAGTTATGTAACTGCATGAGCAATCCCACTTGGGCTCCCTGGGATCCCAGCGTGAAGGGCACCCCCCATCCCTGGCTAAGCCTTCAGTGTATACACCTTTCCAGAAATGCAAGCAAAGGTGACTCTGACAGACATGGGTCCCTATGGCCTGGAACATATCAAGGGCCTCCTAGTGGACATTCGGAGTGGGTTTTGGTGACAAACATGGCAGGTGTGATGAACCCAGAATACTAGAGAGAAGCAGGAGAAGAAAGCCTCTGGAGTTTGCACAGAGGTTGGTTCAGATCTTCAAGGCAAACATCTCCCTGGCATTGAATCATCTGTCCACCTCTGGTCACCCATTCTCTCCTGGGCACCTCTCCCCCACCTGACTCTTGAGTCTGGAGCAACCAACAGGGCTGAGATGTCCTCCAACTTCAGCCAGAGTGATTGGCTCAGAGCTAAGCATGTGCCTCTATTCAGCCAATGGCCTTTGAGCATGTGGACCTGGAGTTAGGGCTACTCTTAGGTGTTTTGGACACGTGAAACTGTGAAGCAGTATGTCCTAACTATAGAAATCCAAGCTTAGGTTTCTCCAGCTATAAAAGCAGAGCACCCCTGCCCTCACTGAGTAGGTTTATTATGAGACAGCACTGAGATTATCTAAGCATGTCACCTGACATAGCGTCAATGTTCAACAAAGGGTGGTCGTTCCTGTTGTTAAGGGGACTGAAAGCTTGTTAACAGAGGAGACAAAGAGACAAGGAGGGAACATTGCTGCTCAGGGTCTTGCTGGGAGGTCCTAGCTCTGCATGCTCAGAGGTAACAAGAGTTGTTTTCTGGCTGGTTTAACCTTTTATCAGACCTTCTTCTGTGAGAACAATTGATTGTGTTCAGCCCAGACTACTTACTGTGCCCACGCCAGCTTCATATTGACCATGTCCATACACAAAAGCCTGAAAGCAAGGAACTAGAGCTACAGAGAGGGGCAGACAGTGTACCAACCAGGGCAGGAACGAGGGAGAAAGAACATCTCTTCGCTATGTTTGGCTCCAACTGCACCAAAAATGAGGTATTGACTGTGGTAGAACACTCGCCTTCCATGAAGGAGACCTGAGTTTGATTCCTGACAAGCGCACCTCATGTGCAGCAGCCACTCAGTATCTGTTTGTGGAACTTGTGATGTTGAACAGAATTCAATGGAGTCCCCAAATTTAAGACTAGGAAGAAAGGCTTGGCGGTCTAACTTGAAAAAGATCAACCTGTGAAAAACAACAGTTAGAGCTACAACTGATCATGGAGTTGGTGCAGGACAGGGTGTGTTTTGTTCTGTTACGCATGGGTTGACATGACTGCCAACCTGACACCAGTTGACAACAGTCAGAACTGAGGCCCTGGGTTACCAGTGGTGCGTGTCCTGCATGCTGGGTGCCTGGCTCCTGCTTCCCATTCCTCCTGGAAATCTACCAGCCTCTGTGGATTTTAAGAGGCTGTAGAATGTCACAGGAAGAGATTGCCCACCTTTCATCCATAGAGCAGCTGATGGATTTAAACCACATGCCTTTGGATTGGCAGCGCAATTCTTTACCACTTTACAACTAAGCCACCAGAACTATCCGTTTAGGAGATTTGAAGTCCAAATTCAAGGTCCCAACTGTTTGGGAAGGCTCACTCTGTGTGTGTATGCTGGTTATGCAGGTAACTACTAGTTTCCTTTAGCATTGGCCAGCCAGTATTCCTGAAGCCCTCTATGTGTTCTTCAGCTTCCTTGGTATCAAGGTATTGCATAAGGGAGCCAGGTCCAAAAGGATGCCCTCCACTCCTGGCAATGATTTCTTGGTGGTTTTAAGCCTCTCCCCACCACCTCCTCTACTGCTCACTCTCTTCCCTTTTAATCTCTAGGGCGATTAAAGCTATAGCAGCCACACCCGGGGGGAGCTCCCTTTACATTGGATTAGGGCTGCAATGGGATTAAGGAGTATTGCATTTCATCCTTAATCCTCCTAAAACTATTTGGTTTATTAGATTACAGGGGATCATTGAACAGCTTCCATATGGTATCATTCTATGCACGTACTTTATAGGGGGACCATGACTCTCCTATGTGTAAGCACATCTATATGCATGCTTGCAGGCAGCGGAAATGCTTGCATTTTCTGTTCATCCTACATCAAAGAGACCTCTGTGGTGCTCTGCAGCAACTACGCAGCCCAGACACTGCAAAGGACACCGTGTGCTGTCAGCCAGGGATGCCTTCTATTCCTATGCACCCAAGTGTGCCCCAGCTCTCAAGGTCTGCAGTATGACAGCTGGATCAACAAGTTTTCATTGCTGCTTATCCCTTTGACACTGTAGTCAGCACTTGAGTGTCCATTCCTGAAGATAACCCCTTCTGACCCAATGTCCCTGAGGCAGCTTCTCCAGCACAGCCCCATCCTGGAGGAGTTCTTGGTGCTTCCTGCCTATAGCCTGGCCAGTCAGTTCTGCTCAACTCTCTCCTGACTCAGGTGGGGCAAGAGTCAGGAAACACAGGGACCAACAGGAGGTACAGGTCTGGATGGAAGGGTCCTCAGAAGAGGCTTCCTGACTGCGGGCTTCCTCCTGCTGTGGGCTTCTGGGAATGCAGAGTCCTAGACTTCTCAAGGGGGCTGTGGGAGGCATCTTCCTTGACCCCTGATGATACAGTTGTTGCTGTTGTTATGTGCCATCAAGTCAGAACCAACAAATAGCTGACCCTCCAGGGGATTTTCAGAGACTAAAATCGCAAAGGTGGCCTAGTGGCAAGTAGCTGTGCTGCAAGCCCAGAGACACGTAGTTTGAGTTCACCAGCTTCCATGGAATGATAGGCAATCTCCTCCCATGCAAATGACTGCCTCTGAGAACCCACTGGAGGGTCAGCTACGAGTTGGTTCTGATTCAACAGCACAACTTGGCCATATGCAAAAACAAATCACATGGGAAGAGACTGACCATCTTTCTCCTGAGGTTGGTAGTGCAATTCCTCACCCACTAGGCCACCAGAGCCCTCTTTGCTGGTGCAGGAAAACTGAAAATGCTCAGAAGAGAGAGGGAAGAAAGAAGAGCCCATGAGAAGCATCCAGAGAAGAAGGGGTGCAGGTTAGGAGTTGGAAAGTTGGGAGGGGAATCCAGACAAGGCCTTCTGTGGGAGGGATCGGAAGTAGGCCAGGTCCCCCCACCCCCCGATCCCCTTAGGTCCCCATATGTGCCCTATGAGACATTAATGGGTGCAGGGAGGGTAGACACCAGGGCCTTTGTGCTAACAGTCCTGAAGATATCCCCACACTCTTCAGGCAGAGGAACCAGGCCCACAGGAGACGTGTCTTCTCAAGATTGTACTGTGAGTTGTAGGAGCTCAAAACTCAGATCTCTGGTCCTCAGTCCGGTGCTGGGCTCTTGTTAGTGTCTATCCCAAACCACTGCCCTCTCCAGCCAATGGGCAGAAGGTCTCTGGTCCCCCTTCTGGCCAATTTCTACAAAGATTTAAGGCTCAACCACTTCCTCCATGTCTCTGAGAGTCCGGCAGGAGGCCTGGCAGGACCAGAGCCGCCTCCCTTTCTCTGTCCCCATACTCAAAGCTCCGCTCTCTTTTGAATTAGCCTTTTCAATGTCAAACTAATACCTACTGGCTCATTAAAGTATTCCAAATAACACAGAAGGATGCAAGGTAGAAAATTAAGTGCCCATCCCACCTTTCCAAATAGTCCTCCCCCAAACTCCACAGAGACCCCAGGAAATGTCTACACAGATACAAGCAAACCTTCTCCATCGTCTCTCTCTAAGGAGTGTCTGGCCCTCCTGTAGAATGTAGGTGGGACATCTGGAGTGGGTGAGCTTGGAGCAGCCCTCTGGCCAGGCTGGAGAACCCCAATTCCTCTTCCCATAAGAGCCCCTCTCTGTACCAGCCCCCTCGCTGTGCCAGCCCCCACTGTGGCCAGCCTCCCACAGCAAACCCATTACTCCATCCTGTCTCCCTTGGATGCTGCAGAGTGACAGCTGTTCCATGTTTAATTACTGATGGGCTGCGGCTATGCCAACCCATGAATAAAATTACAGTTGTTCTGCAATGCAAATACCGTGGGGCTACAGCTCAGAGTAGGGGAGGTGCCTCTTTTGATTGGCTGCTTTTTTAGCAAGGAAAAGTTTTATTGCGTCCTAAAAAACACTGGTAATGGCAAAATTTGTGTACCTCGAGATTTATATAGCCCTACAAACAGGTAGCTGGGAGAAAGGGATTTGTAACTCCAAATTCCATGGACTGTATTGTTTTAGGAAGTGGGGCCTTTTTGCCTGATGACTGCTTCCATGATAAAGGTGGGCAATCAGGACCTAAAATATCTGAAGTGTCTTTAAGGGTGAAAAATTTGTCTAAGTTTGAGACAGGAGGACCTTATTTTGGCTGAGAGAGAGGTCTAGGGTCTGCACCTCAAGGGGCCCGTGAGAGAAGAGGGATCAACTGTAAACACCCAGGGTGGATAGCGGTTCCTGTGCACGGTGCCCACTGGGCACAGGCTCAGCTTACAAAGAAGGAGTCGTGCCCGTGGGCACAGCCACTCTGGACCAGTTCTCCTGTCCTCCTGTTGACAAGCCTTCCCTCTGGAGTGATGGATCGGTTTCTGGACGGCTGCAAATCTCCTCTGAGCCACAGCTGGGTGAGGATACCAAGTCTGGATTCAATTATCTGAAATCCATACAGATTTGAATACAGACCATCACATTTTATTTCCCTTTTCACTTAGAAGTGGAAGCGTCCCGGGAAAGGTACATGGATTAACGGGAGGAGGGGATGACATTTTCTTTGCCTAGTTTTGCCTGTTAGACCCTTCTCTCTGGGGACACGGCTGAACTCAAGAACTGGAGGCAAGAGGGGGCTGGAGAACTGGCTTTCGTCCGGGTTTCCAAATAGAGAAAGCACGCTTCCATTCAGCAGCACTGGCACACTGGTGTGTTCACACGTTCAGCCAACATGCAAGGGGAGCTCTGGTGGCTTAGTGGTAATGAGTTGTGCTGCCAACTCAAAGGCATGCAGTTTGAATCTAGCAACTATTCCATGAGAGAAAGAGGAACAATTTCCTTCTGTTGAGATTTACTGCCTCTGAAAACCCACTGGAGGGTCAGCTCTGAGTTAATTCAGATTCAACGGTACATAACAACAACAACATGAGCCAAGGAAAGAGACCAAAGAGATCTGGTGGTGCTGTGGGTCAAGGTACTTGGCTGTTAACCAGAAGGTCGGCAGCTGACACTATCAGCGGCTCCGTGGGAGAAAGACAAAGCAATCTGCCCCTGAAAAGAGCTGCAGCCTCAGAAGCCTCGTGGAGGTCTGGTCTAGCCTGTGGTCGTGACACGAGTCAAATCGAGTCAGCTTTGGAGATGATGAGCCAGAGAAGCCCTGGTGGCATACTGGTTAAAATGCTTGCTTGCTAACCTCATTGTCAATAGTTTGAACCTACCAGAGGGAAGTTTGAACTTACAAGATGGTTTGGATATAACAAGGTAGAAAGATGGGTCAGGATGTTTCCATAGTTACAGTCTTGGTGCTCCATAGTTGCTGTGGGTCGGAAACAACTCGACAGGGTGGGTTTCTGAGCCAGGCTCCTGCCACATTCTGAGAAGGGGAGTGCCTTTAAATATGGTGTAACAGGCAAGACAGGGATACATGAGCCCTGCTAAATGACAGTGTGACAAGGACAGGAACAGAGATAGACGTGTTCCCAGCTCAGGGGCTGCAAAGCCTGGAGACAGAGCTGTCAGGAGAGAGAGAATAGGGCAGGGACCAAGCAACTGGTCTTGAAGGATGCATGGAGATGGGGTGGACACAGCGCTGGGAGGGTAGAGGGTGACGGCCAGCGGGCATCTATGACTCCAAGGACCATCTATGGTCCAAGGAAGGGTGAGGAGTGCCTGGAGAACAGGGTGGTATAAAACTGGGGAGCTCTCTTGGGAGCCGTGGAGTGTCAGGTCATGACACCTGGGCAGAAATTTCCTGAAGACATCTTTGCAGCTCAGAGGTGGGGTTTGCCAACAGGCAGGCTTGTGAAAAATGTGAGAAGGTGGAACAAGTGTCACCAGCTTCCCTTTTCTTGGTCGTCAGCCAAGCCAGAGGGTCACCTACTCATTCAGCAGGGGACACCATCTTGGCACAAGGAGCAGGGAGTCTAAACCAGCTCTGGTTTAGACAGCATCACTGTCTAAATCTGTGTGTGCGTGTGCATGTGTGTATGTGTGTGTGTGTGTGTGCGCGCACGCGCGCGCACGCTTCTGCGCTTGTGCAGACTTGCATGCACACGTCTGCGCATGCTCGTGTGAGTGTATTTGGGTGTGATTTGTCTGTACGTGAAAGGCTGCATTTACTTGCCTGCATGTTTGTGCACAGTTGTGAGTATGTGGTGTTCAAATGTCTGTGTGCACAAGTGCATACGTGTCTGCTATGTGTGTTTGTACATACATGTGTGCTCACACATGCATTTGAGGATTTGTGTCTGTGAGTCAGTGTGGATTCATGTGTGCGTGTGTGTGCTTGTATGCGTGTGGTCTTCCTTAAAAGTGCATGCCTAGCAATGGCCCTGGGATGTTTAATAAAGTGTGGCACCCAGCAACGGATGCAGCCTGACCCCTCTGGGATCCTGCACTGTGCACACTGCCTTGGGCAGCTCAGGTTCCTGAGCTCTCCTTTGCGAGCAGAGAAAATAGAGAGAGCTGAACAACAGCGGCTGCCTCCTGGGACAGCCCAGGCCTGATGCAGCAGGACTGAGAAGGAGGGAGGGCGGTTAATGACAACCAGAATGGCCTCCCTTCTGGGCCTCTTCATAGGCAAGAGGGGGAGGACATCTGCCTTGGAACTGAGAAAAGGTGCCCTGATGCCTGAGCCGGGGGAGGCGCACACAGGTGTATGTGCGTGTGTGTGCAAGCTTATGGAGGTGTTCAGGTATGCATCTGCGTGCATTGTATGTAGACAGCTACCCTGCTGCCTATGTGTGTGCACATGACCTGTTTCCTGATCCACAACACCCCTCTTTATTGACAGGGCACGGAGGGCGGGCCAGGCACTTGGCTGGCTGTTCTTTTTTTGTACTTGTCTGACCTCTTGGCATCAGCACCCAGAGGCTTGCTAAGGGCTCCAGGGTGTTGGAGAGCATAGGACACACAACCCAGAGCCCTCTGTGCCACTGCAGGGGACACAGGCTGCCTAGATTGTCCTGGAGGCCTGACCCTTTCTTAGCATCTTGTTGTTCTGTATGCTTAGCTTATGGCGTGGCCAGCAGTGACACGGGTATTATGGGACCTAATGAATCATTGCCAAGAAGCCAAAGAATCAGTGGAGCTCAGCTTCTGCTTTCCTCCCCAAGGCCGAAGGTGGTGGAGGGGGGTGGGCACTGAGGGGCAGACCAGGTACTTGATGATTAAGTCAGAAGAACCTATTTCAGTGACAGAGAAGTAGTGTAGAGACCTGACTGAGTGAGCCAAGGAGCGTTTGGGAGGTGGTGAGACCCACAGGCAGCTTGTGAAGCAGGTGGACAGAGGGAAGGGCGGCTGGGTGGCACGGCAAACATCCACCCATATGCAAAGCCCTCCTCCTCAGAGATGGCCCTCTTATCTGGGAGCAGCATTGTAAGCCCATTTCACAGGCAGGAAACTAAGTTCACAGAGGTCGTGTGACCGCCTCTGGCTGTACACCTGATGTGCTCAGAGCTATAGTCTGGGCTCTGCAGTGACACCTCCTCCATGCAACCCTCCTCTCCTGCCACTCAACTCAGAAAGCAAAGGCTGATTAGAGCATAGGCCACCCAGTTGAGAGTCTAGAGATAGAAGGACAATTACTGCTCAGACACTAGGCAGTCCTGATGCTGGAAAACGCACATTCTGTTTCATCACAGCATCTGGCCGCAGGTCCCTGTTTGCAGAGTTATAGATTCACTGAGAGACGAAAACATCCCCTAGTTTGAATTGTAGCTCCAGGCCTGGGAAACTGTATTCCCACAACATAGGTTGTAGTTATTGATAGATGCCATTGAGTGGACTAGGACTCACAGCATCTGTGACTGAGACTCTGCTCTACCCTGCCCCATCCTCGTAACCTCTCTCCTGCTCCAATCCATTGTTGCAGTTACTACATCGGTCCATCTTGTCGAGGGTCTTCCTCAGTTTTGTTGGCCCTTCACTTTCCCCAACATGATGTCTTTTTCCAAGTTCTGGCCTCTCCTGACATGTCCGAAGTATGTCACATCTTTGCTAGGGAGCCCCCTCGTTGGGCTAATTCCTCCAACTCAATTGGCAGTTCATGAGATATTCAATACTCTTCGCCAACACAATTCAAAGCCATCAATTCTTCAGTCTTCCTTATTCATTGGCCAATTCCCAGCTGCATATGCATATGAAGTAATTGAAAATATCATGGCTTGGGTCAGGTGAACCTTAGTGTTTAAACATATATTCTTGCTCTTTAGCACTCTGGAGAGGTCCATGACAGCAGATTTACTCAATACAACACCTATTTTTATTTCTTGACCACTATTACCATGGATGTTGATTGTGTATCCAACCAAAATGAAACAGTTGACCTTGTCAATCTTTTCTCCATCTATCGCAATGTTGTCTATCTGCTCAGTTTAGAAGGTTTTTGTTTTTCTGATGTTGAGTATAATCCCTGCCTTTTTTTGAGGCTGAGAGTCTTTATTTTATAAATCACAGTTGATGATAGAAGCCTTTCCCAGGAGGATCCCCTGCTTGGGTGGATCTTGAGTGTCGCTGAGCCAAGAAGGGCAGCTCCTGAGAGGAGGGGCCCCAAGGCTAAGCCTGCTGAGTCCATCCAAGGTCCAAGTGGGGGTGCTCAGCCTGAGCAGCCCCAGAAGCCACAGTGTGTGCACTCGATGATGCAGCCCACTTCCAGCTTGCTTTTGGGGACCCAGTAGATGCAGCTGGTGCCAAAGTTGGTGCTGTGGGTCTGGAAGCAGCGCAAGCCGCACGGGTTCTTGGAGGCCTGCTTTTTCCACTTGGTGATCGGGTTCTTGTCCAGAGTGCCTGCTTTGATGCAGAACATGAGCTCTCTGCCGATGGTCTTTGCTTACAAAACAGGGCAAAGGCTTGTTTGTTCTCTGGTGGTGGATTCTGAAGGTGGGCTACTGAGTCTCCACTCTCCTCTTTCCCTCATGAGGCTCTGTTTCCACTTCTCTCATCTTTTGATCCAATTCATCCAATGTTGGTTCAATCAACTCCCAGTCATCTAGGGGAGCTTTCTGGCTCCGTTTGACTTTGAGCATTTCTTCTGATCACAGGATCTTAGAATCTTCTTTCCACAAGTTTAATGGGCAGACTTCTGAGTTCTGCAGTTACAAGCTTGGTTCCTCATTCCACTCCACCACTTGCTTGTGACTTTGGGGAGGTCACTCTCCTCACTGGTTTTTGGTCTCCTCATCAAGGGCTCCGTTTCCTTCAGCTGCTGCGGCAGTAAGTTCTTCAAGTCGTCTTTACCTTCTGCAAGCACGGCTGTGTCAACTGCATATTGTAGGTTGTTGGTGAGTTTACCTCAAATCCTGGTACCTTTTTCTTCTTCATATAGTTCAGTGAATCAAATCCATTCTCGGCATACAGCTTGAGTAGGTATGGAGAAAGAATATAACCCTGATGCACACCTTTCTTATTTTAAATCATACAACATCTATGAGAAAGGGAAGAACCTGCTTATAGGTTCCAAAGAACACTAACTGCACAAGCTTGACTTACTGTGCTGGGTTTTGAATCAGTGACCTTTCACTGGGTTTTCTAAAGTGATGAATGTCTAAGGGAGGAAATTGCCTATCTTTCCCCCTCAGAATAACTGATTGATCCAAGCTGCCAGCCTTTCGGTTAGCAACCTGGCATTTCACGCACTGCTGCAGCAGGTTGTTGTGTGCCATTGAGTCAGGTGCGATACACCCACCAGTGGGTTTTCAGAGGTGGTGATTCATGGAAGGAAATTGCCCATCTTTCCCCCATAGAGAAGCTGGTGGATTCGAACTGCAGGCCTTTGGGTTGGCAGGGCAGTTCCTTACCATTAGGCCACCAGATATGGGAATAATTTAACCATAGCATAGCAATCTAACCAATGAGACTACTTTGTAGAAAGAATAACAGTTACAGTAAACAATTCCTAAATATCATTTATGGGTCTCTTCCATATGCCAAACACTCTTCTAAGGGCTTCATGGGCACTGATCGCATTAATTAGTTTAAGCCACAGAACCTCTGGGATAGACCCATTTTTCCCATTAAGATGATGAAACAGAATGTTTTTTATCTCTAAATTCCCCAGATAAATGTCATCAACCCAAGCACAAGAAGAATACGTTTTGTCTCTTATTGAGATTTTAGGAGCCTTGGTGTTTCCACAGTTAGAGCGTTCAACAGTTCGAAGGTACTTGCTTCTCTGTGGGAGGATGAGGTAGCAGTCTGCAGGCTGTTCTGACCCATTTGGAGCCTCCATCTGACCCTCCATTGGCCATCCTGTTGGGTTTCCATGACTTAGTGGGAAAAGACTGCCCATCTTCCTCCCATGGAAAGGAGTATCTGAGCCACTGACCTTAGAGAGGACAGTACAAGACTATACACTCACTATGCCGCCGGAGGTTACAGCCTTGGGAATCCTATGGAGTTCCTGTAAGTCAGAATTGGCTCAGAAGTAAAAGGTTTCATTTTACTGTCTTAAGAATTCCCTTGAAGGGAACTCTGGTGGCCTAGTGGCAAGAAGCTGCACTGCAGTCCTAGAGGTGTGCAGTTCGAATCCCCCAGATGCTCTCCTGTACCAGTGAGATCTGATTTGATAGTATGCACATAAAAATAATTAAAAAATAAAATAAAAAATAATTCACTTGAAAAATTATTCACTGAATTCTTTAGCAACTATTTACATGTGTCTGCAGAAAATATTGCAATGAATGTAACTGACATGTGTGTGCAGTTTGTAAGCATTCTTGTTGTTATTTTTATAGTTGTTTGGTATCATTGAGTCAGACTAACTCAAGTAGTTGACCTCCTCACCTGGTTTTCAGAGGCTGTAAATGACACTTGAGGAGATTGTCCATTTTTCTCCCACGGAGCAGTTGGTAGATTTGAACCACAAGACTTTGGCTTGGGAATGCAGCTACTTACCACTAAGTCACCAGAGCTTCATAGTTCATATTACATAGATATGAGGTACGTAAATGAAGATGATGGGGTAAGGAAAAGACCTCAAATTTGCAACCTTAAAGGGGAGAAAAGTGGGGGGGGGGAAAGAAAACAAATCTTGGGAAAGTCTTACTGAACTGTAAGGAAGGCACCAGTCACATTCCACAAACTTCCAGAAGTGCCTGATAAGCACGGTGAAGCGTGTCACTAGTAGACCTGCAACCATCAGTTCTGGGAAGGGAGGGCACCATGCGTAGAAGGAAGGACAGCCAGCCCTGGCAGAACATCACTTATATCCTCAGCTCTCCAGGGTGAAGGATAGATATAGTGAGAGCGACCAGAGAAAGCTGGTCCAGTGACCACCAGTGACCATATCTCAAAGGGCTTCACAGGCCTCTGCCCCCAGGATTGTGAGCATAATCTTGGCCACAGGAGAAACCCTGGGGTGCCTGGGTAGTTCCTCTGATCTGGATAGTACTGGCGTGGAGGAACTCTTTCCTGCCCCAGTGACCTTGGAGAGGTGAGCTAGATATAATATGGACCATGGTGGGCTGCATCTTTCGCCATACAGACTACCAACCCTGAGGCAGCTAGGCTGGGCTTGGGAAAACGAGCTCACACAGGCAGGATTCTGAAGGCTGGAGCTGTTCACTACCTCTCCCTTCACTATCACAGTGTCCTCAGCTTGTCCTTGGTGATCCCTTGGCAAATAAAACCTTACACAATAAGATAGGCAGGCCCCAACTTGACAGGCAGAAATCTGAGAATGAGCATGAACTCAACCATGTAGCACTTAGAGAAAAGGTGAGTGAAACAGAAAACCACATCCCATGATATAGCAAAGAGGCAGACAAAGCAGGATTTTGAAAATGCTTATGCCAAGAAACAGATATAGGGTTTTTTTTCCTCCCTCTAGGAGATGGTCAAAATGGAGCTGTAAGTTGGTAAGCAAGCTGAGCACCCTCCCCAGAAACACAACACAACGCAACACAACACAACAACACCATGAGAGAATCTTAAAGGCATCAGAGACGTGAAAACAGGAGAGGTGCTGTGGACAACTGACTCAGTGACGTGGTGGGTGAGCACAAGCGGCTCTGACAGAATGAAGCAAAAAGGGAACAAGAGGGTGCAAATAATTAGAGAGGGAAACATACACAAAGGAAGATAGTGGAAATACAATAATGATCATACGTGTTCCTGAAGAGAACACAATTAATATAGAGGGAGAAAACACCTTTTAAAAATAAAACAGAGTATTTTGGAAAATGGAACTGATATCCCCCTTCTGACTTATATGCTATTATTGTCTGTTTGCATTTTGGGGGAGCTCTGATGGTGGAGTCCACAGACACGTGCACTGCTAACCCCAAGGCCTCGCCTCTCTGCAGGTTGAATTTGTCTGCAGCTCTTCTGGAGAAAGTGGACAATCTCCTCTAGTGCAAGCTTTGTTGTTGCTGTTGTGTACCCTTGAGTTGAAATTAAGTCATAGCTGACCCTCCAGGGGATTTTTTTAGAGGCAATAAATCATACAGGAGTTTACTGTCCATCTTCCTCCTGGGGAGCAGCTCACAGATTTGAACCATATGCCTTTGGGTTGGCAGCTCAACTCCTTATCACTAGGCCACCAGAATCCATTGGGGGGATCAGCTGTGAGTCGCTTCTGACTCAATGGTGATAAAGATTTTTTTTTTTAAACTGAAGATAGATTCGAACCTGTAGATTGAAAGGGTTCTCTGTTTACCAGATTTTTAAAGAAAACATTCTGTGATAGCTGATGGAGTGAACTAATCTCTGGATAGATAAAAACTTGAAGACGAATCTGATCTTCATTCTCCCAGAACCAACTAAAAGCCTGCTCCTGCTCATGTAATGGGGGGACTCACTTGCCTTTTCAGCTTCTTCTTCTCTGACCTCTTGGTTATTTCTCCCCCCACCCCTCCCCTGCTCTGCATCCATCATCATTTAGTCCCAGGCAAGGTAATATTTTCATCTCTAGTGACCTTGCCCCAAGTGATAGGATAGTGTTCAAAACTAAAGGCTGCCAGTGGCACTTGGGCTTTCTCAGGAACGTTGCTATCTACAGTGGGCTTTGGATAGACAGAAAACAGAGACCTCTGCAAATTCACAACAAGTAAAAGGACAGCAGAAGACACACAAAGGTTTGGGCCACATTTTCACTCAAATGGGTAGGCCTGTGCACCTGAGCCCAAGGACCCACAAGAAGCTGGCCCAGGCCAAGCCAGATGACACCCAGTTGCTAAATTCATGACCACTCTTCTGCCTGTCGTACGGAAAGGAGAGAGGGCTGCCTGGCACTTCCGAGCAACCGTCCCCAGAAGGATGGAAAATCTAATTAAAATCTCAGATGCTTCTCCCAGGGGTCATTCCAGCGGGAGAGCCTAAATATCATATGGGGTCTGAATGTGCTGCATTTATTATTTTCACCATGGAGACGTCCAAGAAAACTGACCTTTTCAGCTTCAATAAAAACGGATTTTCCTGTAGGTCCTTTGACAGCAGCTGTGATCATGAGCCAAGCTGAAACTCAGTATTGAACACCAAAGAAGATAAAAAGACAATGCTTTTGCTCAGCCCGGGAGAGGTTTATTGACACCAGTTGGCACAGGGTCCTGCTTGAAGGACAGTCTCACCCACTTTTCTTGGACCCAAGAGGCTCAGGGACTCTCTCAGCATCAGAATAAAAAGCAGTTGCCATTAAGTCAATTTGGACCCATGGCAAACCCAAGGGTGTCCGAGGAGAATTGAACTATGTTCCACAGAGTCTTCAGGGGCTGATTTTTCAGAAGTAGGTTGCCAAGGCCTTTTTCCAAAGGTGCTTCTGAGTGGGTAGAACTTCCAGCCTTTTGGTTAACAGCCAAGCTTATTAGCTGTGCCATCCAAGGACTCCTTTCTATAAGCAGAGAAACAAAACGGATGTCAAACAATAGCAATGCTGCCTTGAACAGAAAGGAGATGCTGAGCAGTAGGAAAATGTAGAGACCTTGTTAAAAGCAGTGGCGTAACATCAGTTTTCTCCTTCCCCTGCTAACCCTGACACCCTAAGAAGGAAGCAATTTAAAAGGGTATTAAAAGGACAAATGCAGGTAAGGAGGGAAATAGTGGTGCAAGGTTTCAACAAACTTGAATGGAAGAAAGGAGAGGAGGCGTACATTCTGGCTGAGCAGAACAGAGAGTGACAAGGTGATGCCTTGGAGGGGACACTGATAACATGAGCAGCTCAAGCACAGAACCCCAGTCTCAGCAGCAGAGGGCCAGGTTTGGGAAAACAGTGGTAGGGTGGGGAAGCAGAGGAATTAAAAAATAAGGGAATTGGTTAAAAAGCCGTAACCTGAGCCATTGGAGTCCCCTTCTTGCTCCAAGATGAGAGGATGGAGATTCATTTCCTAAAGAAATTGAATCAACAATCAAGAATTTGAACCACTAGAGAAATGGAAATCTAGGAAAGAATGAGGGCTAGGGGACCTTAGATTCCTCTACATGGCAGGTTTGGGAATCACATATACATCCTCTGCTGGAACACCAGAGGCTTCTTCCTGGAGAAATTAGACATCTCTAAGAAAAGGCTGCAGAAGATTAAAGACTGCAACATCAAGAAAACAAAGATTCTCATCACTAGTCCAATAGTCAGCATCATGAAGGATGGAGAAAAGATCGAGGTTGTTAATAGTCTTATCTTGCCCTGATCCAGAAGCAACACTCTTGGTACCAGCAGTCAGGACATCTAAGAAGACTTGCACTGGGAAAATCTACTGTCAAGAATCTCTCCAGAGTTTCTAAAGAGTAATGATGCCAGTCTAAATTAGACTAAGGTGCACCTCATACAGGCCATGATCTTCTCAATTGCTTGCTATGCATCTGAGAGTTGAACAATGACTAAGGTTGACAGAACAAAAATTGATGCCTTTGAGTGCTAGAGAAGAGTGCTGAACATAATGTGGACTAACAAACAAACAAACCCAAACACAACAACAACAACAACAAATTCTAGACAGTTCTGTCCTGGAGAGGGTGAAACTAATTTGCTCCTTGGAGGCAAGGATTTTGAAGCTCCATCTCATCTACTTTGGGCATGTCACCAAGGTGGACCAGTCCTTGGAGAAGGACATCATGCTTGAAATGGGAGGAGTCAGCACAGAAAAGGAAGGCCTTAGATGAGAAGAATTGACACAGTGACTGTGACAATTGGGTCAAGTATGTCAGAGGTAGTGTGGTTGACTCAGAATAAGACAAGGTTCAAAGTCATTGCAAGGTTCAAAGTGCAAGCTATGAGTTGCAGTTGACTCAACAGCACATAACAACAAGAGAAGAACCAAGATTCTGCAGAGGAAGCTCCCCTGTGAAAAAACCAACATAATCTCAAGAAGGCCAACAGGATAAGAAACTTAGAGGCTCATTTTACCTGAACAAGAGGAGTGCCAAAATAGAGAACAGGTAGTAAGAAATGAAACAAATAATAGAAGATCATTTTGCAGGGCTGAAGGACAGAAGTCTTCCAGACATAGGGCCTTGTGCTTCTAATAGAAAGGTGTCATTGAAAGGTGTTAAACAAAAGGTTCAAACTCACCAGTAGTCCCGTGGGAGAAAGAGAAATAATCTATTCCTGTGTAATTTACAGCCTCCAAAAAATCTGCTGGAGAATCAACTTTGAGTCAGTTTGACTCAACAGCAATGAGTTTGAGTTATTATCAACACAAGAAATGAAGTAAATCTAGCTCATGGTAAATTTTGAGTGATGGAGATAGGAAGATCCTAAAAGTTTTTAATGAGAAAACAGGAGCAAATATTGCAATGGGCCCTCTGGTGTTCTTCTCAGATGTTCTTTCAAGGACAGTTGTGCTGCCATAGATGCCAGCAGGCCACCTTAGCCCTTCAGGTGTTTCTACTGCAGAAATCCGGCTTGCTCAAGGTCACACCCTCTGTAAACTTAACTGCCCCTAGTGGCTGTGTGACGCAGGACTATAAAGATCAGGCCACCTTGGTTCACTTTGGGACACCTATGGAAGTTATTTTCATTCTCACGCTCCCATGGGGCCAATTAAGGCTGTTGTTGAGCCTGCAGTATACCTAAACGTCTCCCTCTGCTCAAACTTGCTTCCTTTTCTTTCCCTTTTATAAATGCTGTATGTACCTGAGGTCACGAGTCATTCTTTAGTAAGCATCCATCATGCTAAAAAACACCTCAGAATATGCTTCCTGGGGAGCCCAGTCTGTATCAAACAACAACAACAAACCCAAAGAAATTAGAATAACATTAGACTTTTCAAAAACAATGCCAAAACTTGAACACAATAGAGCAATGTTAAAATTCTGAGAAAAAAAAAATTCTAAAATTCTATACCCAGTCAAACTATCAATCAAGAAAGCAAACAGTGTAAAGATAATTTCAGACCTCTAGATGCTAAAAGGTTTACCTTCCACTCTAACTGCTTAAAAGATTTACTCTTTCTCAGGAAGCCAAAGAACATGGAACTGGAAAGCATATTCTAACAAGGTAAGAAAGACTAGAAAGGGTGTTCTGGGACTGGAAAAAGAGAGAAATGAAAGTTAATCTGTAGGGAGTTACACTGCTAATGTATAGGGAGCACTTCTGTGCTGGTTCGAATCCATCGGAGGCTTTGGGGAAGAAAAATGGCCACTTTCCTCTCATGTAATTTACAAGTCTCTGAAAATTTCCTGAAAGGTCAACTATGAATTCCTTCTGTCTCAATGGCAATAAGAGGGAGAAAGGGAGACTAAGTGTCTATTACAACAACTGCTGCCAACCCAATTTTGGAAAAATATGACAATATTGGAAGGAATGGAGTGAACTCTGATGCTGAAACAATAAACTCCTTTGTGCTCGTATTTGTTATATGTAATATCTGGCAAATGCTGAGTAGCCATCATGTTTCTCTTGAGAATTTAAAACATCCTGCAATTCTCTGAGCTCACTACAATGCCCCAGGGTACCTCCGTGAAGTTTGGAAATTATGTTATTACTGTGCGCACACACCCACACAATTTTGTTAATAGGTATGTGGGGAAACTGAACAAGTGCATTGAAAATCAGGCAGATAAAAAATGAAGCAATAGCTAACTCTAGAGGGGGGAGGGGAAACCCAATCTGTCAGATTGGACAAGAAAACCAAGTTTGTATTACGCTTCTTGATTCAGCAATAAAAAATATTTGCATAATCACAGCAACATACACACTGATCTTATTTTTTTAACCAAATGCGTGAAAGGAAATGATAACAGAAAAAGAAGGAGGAGTGGTGTAGGTAAGCTCAGACTTCATTCAGACAGCAGGATTTTTCTACAGAAGGACAAAACTGATTGAGAAAGTACTGTAAAAGCATATGTGGTGTTAAGAGTTTATTGTTGTCAATGGCTAAGAAAGCCATTTCAGTGGAAGAAACTGAGAATTTCAACATTGACAAGGAAAAAGAAGCAGTACACATCCTCCAGGGCCAGAGATAGTTGTACCAGCCATCCAGGGATCTACATAAGAGCAACAGCAGCCTCAGCACAGAACCAGAGACCAACATGAGACAGCTCTGACTTGAAATTGCTACCCCAAGGGACTCAGGACTGCTATCTCTGGTGATTAAGAAACTAGAGCTAGAGGTCTTCACCCAAGCTTGCTTGAGGACTGAGGGAAGATATCATAATTGACAAGACTAAGGGAACTTTGCAGCACTGACCTAAACCATGAAGCTGAAGGTCAAAGGGCCTTCAATAACACTTGAGAAGCTATCTGGACTTAAAGATTTTTATCCTGCTGCCAACTTGAGTTATAGCCTGTTAACTTCCTTAATAAACCCATAATTGTGAATATGGTTCTGTGAAATCTGTGTGGTCATTGCAACAAATTTTGGATACAGTTGAGTAGTAAGATTAGTGTAGGAATTAGCAGAAGTAGGTGCAAAAGTATGGGAGACCATGTTGACTTTATTGGAATGAGTTTTGTACTGTGGATGTTGTTTATGGGGACAGTTCCCCTTTGTGGCACTAGTTGAGGTCAGACCTGGATGTCTTCATGCTCTGTGTGTGTGTGTGTGTGTGTGTGTGTGTGTGTGTGTGTATCATGGAGGTAAATACTGAATGAGCAGGTATAAAAGGTAAGTATTTCTGAGAGCAAGATTGGAGTAGAACTACTCTTCCTTACTAGAAGCCTTTTGCGAATATTTGACTTTCTGAACTATGTTCATGCATTGCTTTGATAACAACATGTAAGAACTAAATAAAATAATATAGAAACCTAACAAGTGCTACCCAGATGTCTGCTAAGACCTAAATCTAATTCACATGCAACAGAAAGCCCAATAACTCTCCTAAGATATCAGCAAATCCAAACCTGAGAGGGGAGAATGACATGTTTTCATGGTTTTGCTGGCTCCCAGCTGCAGAATTCTCATCTTGTGCTCTGCATCTTGCCCCTGGGAGTTTACCATGATGATACACCTCTCCAGCTTCTCCAAATCAACTAGGAAAACAAGGCTGAAGTGTGAGAGCTTGTGGGCTAAGAAAAAGAGTTGCTTATTAAGTAACTCTGGTGGCTTAATTCATAGTGAGTGGCACTGTCAACCAAAGGTGGCACCTCTCTGGTTGTTAAAATTCACCAGCTGCTTCCCAGGAGGAAGATGAGTAATTTCCTCCCAGAAGATTTACAGCCTCCAAAAGTCAACTGAAGGGTCAGTTACAAGTTGGTTCAGACTTGAAGGCAATGAGAGAGAGACTTTCTCAATATCAAGGCCATGATGCATTGTGTGTTGCACTGCTAACTGAAAGGTCAATAGTTGCACTCCATCAGCTGCCCTGCAGAAGAAAGATGGGTAGTCTCCTCCCATAAAGTTTCATAGCCTCAGAAACCTGTTGGAGGGTTTCTATGACTCAGAAGCAATTTGAAGGCAGTGTATTGAGTATGGAAAATATTTTGCATTCAGCTATTAACCAAAGAGTTAGAATATTGGCATTTTGAATCCACCTAATGTCGATCTATGGCTGTGGGCCACTGAAAATCCTACGGAGTTCTATGCAATTCTACTCCTGTATACGTGGAGTCACCATGAGGCCCTGATCTCAGAAGTGAATGGCCTAGGAATGACAATTTATAATAACTTCCACAATTGACATCAGCCCCACCACACAGACAGAAAGACACACACACACACACACACACACACACACACACACACACACACACTGCCTCTGGAGCAGAACAAAGAGTAGAGGCTCTGCCAAGACACCTGCTAAACAAAGAACAGCAGTGCCTCCATGACAGAAAGATGATGTAGTCTAATTCCATAAAGATTTACAGCCTTGGGAACCCTAAGGGGCAGTTCTACTTTGTCCTAAGGGACAATGGACTCAATGGAGTGGAGATTTGGACTTTGGTTTATTCTTCAAGAAGATAAAATAAAAGAATATAATTGTAATTTCAAGTAGCAGTTTTCCTCCTCACATATTTTTCAACCTCCCATTGACAAAGATGAAATAACAGTGACTGAGAGGCAGCAAATTCGAGGCTATCTTTCTAGCAAAGCCTCTTTTAAGATACCTGGCACTCCTTCTGCTCTGATCTAGCATTGGAGGTCTTGGTAAAACGATGACAGGTATACCGGTCACTGTCACTCATTGCCATGAGTCAGAACTGACCCATAACTGACCCTCCCTCCAGCTGGTTGGAAGTACAGCAAAGGAGAGGAAGACCCCCAACCAGGTCACAGTGACTACAGCAATGGGCTCGAGTGTGTCAGAGGTTGTGAGGTTGGCACAGGATAGGACAGGGTTCAGATCTGTTGTTCATAGAGTTGCTGTAAGTCATCCTGAACTTGACAGCACCTAACAAAAACCACAAATCTCATGTGAGAAGATTGCTTTTCTTTCCCATGGAGAGTCACTGGTGGATGCAAACTGCCCATGAGTTAGCAGTGCCATTCCTTATGGACCATGCCACCAAAGATGCCTAATATATCAGTGGGCAGCACGAATGGTTTACACTTTCTGCTACCTAGAAGGCTGCTAATTCAAACCCACCCCACCCTAGGCTGGGGAAGAAAGGCTTGTTCAATTACAGCCACTGAAAACCCTATAGGATGAAGTTGTACTCTGAAACACTCAGGGCACCTTGAGTAAAAAATCCTCTGGATAATAGGAGACAGCACCTTAAATCTCAGGGACTCCAAGTAACTCGTTTGGTTGGTCTCAGATAGGAAGCCAAGTATAGAAGTGAATTTAAGCATAAGGCATTGTGCGTAGCTCACTCAGAAGGGCTGGAAAGGACTTCCCTAGCCTCCCGAGTTGGCAGCATCATGATAGGTGGTGAAGAGATTGAGATTGTTAACACCTTTAGCTTGCTTGGCTCCACAATCAACACTGTTGGTATCAGCAACCGGGAAATTAAAAGACAAATTGCACTGGGAAAGTCAGCTGTCAGAGACCTCTCCAAAGTGTTGAAGAGCAATGATGTTAGTCTGGAGGCTAAGGTGTGCCTGATCCAGGCCATGTTGTCATTGTTGCTATTGATTGCCTTTGAGTCGAGCATGACTCATAGAAACCCTATGAACAAAAGGCCTGAAGCCCCTCTACAACTATCAATGTTTATCAAAGCTCATAGAGTTTCAAGAGGCATGTTATTTAGGAAATGGATGCCAGGCCAATTACTTGCTATGCGTCAGAAAGCTGGACAATAACTTAGCTATGATAGACTAAGAACTGATGCCTTTCAGCTGTGGTGCTGGAGAATAGTACTGAATATACCACGGAATGCTAAAAGAACAAACAGGTTCGTCCTGGAGAGGGTGAAACCATACTGCTCCTTGGAGGCAAGGATTCTGAAGCTTTGTCTGACATACTTTGGACATGTTACAAGGCAGGACCATTCCTTGGAGAGGGATGTCATGCTTGGGAGATGGACAGTGCAGGAGAGAAAGATCCTCGATGAAACAGATTGATTCAGTGACTGGGGTAATGGGGATAGGTGTGTCAGAGACGATAAGGTTGACACAGGATAGAGCAGAGTTTAGGTCCGTTGTACATGAGATTGCTATGAGTCACAGGTGACTCAATGGCACATAATAACAAAAACAAATACAGTGTACTTTATTGATGGTACAGAGAAAAGACTTTAGATCCCTTGCAGCCCCTGAAGATCTTAAACGACCTTAGTTTGAAGGAACTTTTCCTGTCCCTCCAGCATTATCTCAAGGTCGTGGAGAACCTCACTCAGGACCTATCCGGATCTGGAGGCCCTTGGCATCTCTCTGTTCCAGATACAGTGCCCACTGTCAGACTCCGCCACCATGGACAGTGCAGTCCCTGCTGTCTGGGAGCTCAGTCCTTCCTGGAGGTGATTCACTCTCCTAGCCCTTCTAACACAGTGGCCCTGAACTGGGTCACCTTGTTCTTCACCATCCCTGAACTAGACACAATGGGGCTGTCCTCTCCTCGTACCTGGGTTACCCCCTATCCTGACCCTCCACTAAGCCCCTTTTGCTTGGTCCTTGATCCCAAGCCCATTCAGCTGTGGCTGCTGGAACGGGCCCTCCCGTGCCTTGGCTGGGGGTGGGAGGGGGCCCACACTGTTCTACACAGATTGGAGCCCTTTCACTCTCTACCAGCGTGTCTGGTTCTCACTGGCCCCGTGTCACGGCGGAGGCTAGGATCGATAGCAGTGTAAACAGACCTGCGTTCTCTGTTGTTCATTGTCCTTCCTGGTTTGGACATAATCCATAATGCTTGACTCCTGGTGCCCGGCTCCCCAGAGAGTTGGGGAGCTGCTTAGGAGAGGGGCATGCAGCTGCGGTGAAGGGCCTAGGAGAACAAAGAGAAGGCTGATGGTCTCTCCAGGGCTGCCTCCCTCCAGATGGGCACACCTCTTCCCCCAAACGCCGGGTGCATGGACTGTCCCCAGGTGGCTGGTGGGACTGAGCTGCCCACACTCCCCTATCTGTCCTGCTTGCTGAGGACAGTTTGTTAAGAACCGTCTGCTCAGTCAATAATGAGGCGTGGCCCTTATGCTCTGGCTCTAGTCGGGGGTGTTTCAGGGAAACAGGCTTCCCAGGGATGCTCAGGCATGGCCGTGCCGTATCCTGGCAACCAGACCCAAAGCCAAGTCCTCCTGAGATCTCTGCTTCAGCCCAGCCCTGGGCAGAGTGGAAATGGCATCAGCACAGGGCAGCCTAACTGCCTGCCCACCCCGCTGCTGGCTTGACGACTCTCTGCTATTCCCCAGGAGAACTGCCCCTGTACCCCCTGGCATTGCCCGCCCACATAGCCCCCTCCCACTCTTTCTCTGGGCTCCCCACAGCTGCCCTTGGCCATAGCGTCAGTTTTCACATCTATGAGGTGGGGTTGTGGGGTAGCATCTTACATTCAGCTGCCTCTCACAGAGCTGGGCTCGTCAACTACATACACCAGGGCTCTTTCTAGTTGTCTGGAGAGTTTGTTTAAAAGCTGCAGTTGTGAAAATAAAAAAAAAAATTAAAAAAAAAGCTGCAGTTGTTGAGATGACTAGGATGAGTGGCTGTGGGAAGAGTCCAGATGGGGACACCAACCAGCCCATAGAGGCCTTCAAACCCCATCTTTCTGAGCCCAGCCCGGCCCAGGCCTTCCTGTGCGGCTCCCTCCAGCCTTCTGACCACTTTGCAGGAGCAGGAAAGGGAAGAAGCAGGCTTTAGTATCTGTGGTAACTCTTCCCAAGTGAGTACAAATATCTGCAAGCGGCTTGGCCCAGGCTGTTTTCCACAATCACCTTACTTCAGAGCTATAACCCTCCTTTACCACACCTCCTCCCCCGCCCCAGCAATTTTGGGGAGAAAGGTCCCCAGGTTTCCTCTTTGACCATCAGCACCCCCTTCCTAGGTTTCTGGGAATGTGACCTCTGATATCTCTCCAACAGGCAGTCCTAACAGGGAAAAAACATCCCCAGAGCCTCGACCTTCTCCCAGGGCTTCTGGAGGAGAGAGGTCAATCCTGCCCAATGGCCTCCTGGTCCATCTTCTCCTAGAAGTCACAGCAGCTGGAGCTGCCAGCAGCACAGGCTTTAAGGTCTCTCCTAGAGTGGACACCTCAGAGCTCCTCCCCCTGTACCTTTAAAAGCACATCTGTCAGCATCTGTCAACTCTGGGAATGTCCTGTACTCCACTAGGATGGCCCTTAGGCATTAGAAGACATCTTATCCAGGGTAATGGTCCTTTGTGGGGTGTCTCCGCCCAACCCTGGCTTGTGTGCACATACAAAGGACCAGACCTCTTGACTAGATGTTCAGGCAGCTTGGAAGGAACATCTGCTCTGGAAGCCCTGTGGGCTGGCTGAGGCCTCCTTCGTGGCCACACTGGGGAGCGCTTGCTGGCCCTGTGCTCACTCCGCCCTCCTCACTTCCTCACAGCCCCTTTCGAATGCTCAGCCCCACCCTTGAGAGTTCTCAGAATACATTTTTTGGCCCAAATCTCCGCACGTCAGTGCTCCAAGGAACTCATTGGTGGGTTGTAGATATGAAGACTTGAGTTTATTTTCTGTTGGGATTCTTCTCTCCAAGTTTAAGGCTGGAATTTCAAGTCTTCACTTCCTGCTGGTCATCTTGTAGATCTGACCCTCACAGGCCTCCACCAGCTCACCACCTCAGTAGTGGCTCTCTGCCTATATTCCCTCCAGTCCCTTTGATAACCTTGGGCCCTATGCCTGGATTCTACGAGCTATTGCTTCTGATGCATCTGTGATTCCTCAGAGGTCCATTGTTGGTTACTGAAGTGGCTTTGCTTACTCCAAAAGCCCCCTTAAACTCATTGATACTCAGTCAGTTGACTATCCAGTTGTTTGTTTTTAGAGGCTGTAAATCACACAGGAGGAGATTGTTCATCTTTCACTGAGGAGCAGCTGGGGGATTCAAACTGCCTGCCTTTGGGTTGAGAGCACAACTCCTTAACCATTAGGACACCAGAGTTCTGACCACAGGCACAGAAAGCTGCCCGTGCCTGTGAGCTCAAGTTCCCCTGGGACAGTCCTTTGTTGATGAACAAAAAGGCCAGGAGGATCAAAATTTATCTCCCTGGTGTCAAAGTGGGGATAAAGTCTGAGATGTAACTTGGGCTTCCTAGCTGTCAGCTGGACTTTGCCAGAACCTATAGTCTTAGTTTCAGAGCTCTGGTGGCTTGCTGGGTGAAGAGTTGTGCTGTCAACCCACAGGCCTGCAGTTAAAATCCACCATCTGTTCTTCAGGAGAAAAATATCAGTCTCCTCCTATGTGATTCATAGCCTTTGAAACCCCCCCTGGAGGGTCAGGTATGAATGGATTCTGACTTAACAGCACATAACAACAACAGCATCAGCATACTCTCAGCTTCGTTAGCAGTTAGGAGTTTATGGAACCTGAGCCAAGACATAGTACTTTCAATTATTTCATACGTATCTTAAAGTTGAACAATGAATAAAGACTATAGAAGAATTGACAACTTTGTATTGTGGTGTTGGCAAAGTGTATTAAATATACCATGGGATACCAAAAGAACAAATAAAGCTGCTTTGGAAAAAATGCAACCAGGGTGCTCTTAGAAACAAGGATGGTGAGACTTCTTACATGCTTTGGGAATGTTTCTAGGAGGCACTGGTCCTTGGAAAAAGACTGAGAAAGGTGGAGGATCATTGAAAGAGCGGAAGACTCTCAAGGAGATGGATCAACACGGTTGCCGTAAGTTGGAACACATGAGGGCAAGAGGACTTTGTTCTCATCCTCTTGCTTGGCTTCTGCCTCTTTCCTGCTCTTTCTTCCCCTCTCTTCCTGGACTTCCTTAGAAGCATTTTCTTAATGCATCACTTTCTGTAAATGCCTATCCCAAGATCTATTGCTGGGAAATCCCACCTAAGACACCTTTCTCTTACAAGTGGAAAAAGAGCATCCAGAGAGCATCATCCCCACCCAACCCCACCCCTCGTCTGTGGACTTGGACTTGGTAGTTTCCATGGTGGTGCCAGACCCAGAAGCTCCTGCCTCCACCCAAGGTTCCATCTCAAGAGATTCATTTAGCTGCACTTTCTCCCATTCTTTCGGAAAGTTTCATTTGTTATAATTAAATCTTTAATCCACTCCTTGGAATTTATTTCGGAGCATGGTGTACAGAAGGAAACCAATTTAATATTTTTCACGAACAGTTAACTAATTATCACAGTACTGCTTATTTATTTATGTGGTTTTTAAATTAAAAATGAATTAGAACATGAAATGATTGCAGAGATATTATTAAATAAACAGGGGGGGAACCCTCAAAGTACAGAACAGTGTGTATAATAAGTTCTTATTTGTTTTTTATAAAGTACATGCAAGCACTTCTATATGCATGGACAATTCCTGAAAGGAGAAATAGTCCATGGTGGTGGCCTCAGGCCTAAAGGGAAATTTAGTTTTCAATGAATAGTAGTTGTTGTTAAGTGTCGTTAAGTAACTACAACTTACTGGACCTGGACCTTGCTTTGTCCTGTGCCATCCTCATCTCTGATAAATTCAAGTTCATTGTTACAGTCACTGTGTCAGTCTGTCTTGTTGAGGGTTGTCTTCTCTTTCATTGACCCTTCACCTTTCCAAGCATAACGTCTTTTTCCAAGGACTGGTCCCTCCTAATGACATGCTCAAATTATCTGAGACAAAGTTTCACCATCCTTGCCTCCAAGGAGCATATGAATCTATTCCTAAGACTGTCTTCAAGTCAAATTTGGACCTACTATCAGAACATTTAAGTACAGTTCCCATTTACCATCAGCTTAGTATATAGTATACCCTTCTATACCTGGAGAGCCCCGTGTAGACCATGACCTAAGGAGCTGTACTGCTAACTCCAAGGCTGCACTTCAGTGGAAGTTTGAATCCACCAGTTACTCTATGGAAGAAAGATGGGTGCTCTCCTCCTCTGTGATTTACAGCCTAAGAAAACCCACCGGAGGGTCAGCTGTGAGTAAATTTGAACTTGAAGGCAATGACTTTTCTATGCATAAAAAATGCTAGAAACACTTCCCAAAACACCAAAAGCTTCCTAACACAATAATGCAGTAATAATGATAATAATAACACATTTCAATGCACATTGTAAATTAACCTGTGTTTGTTATTACAACCTTTTAGAGGTTGATGTCTAACTTCAGGCCGTGTGTAAGTTGCACATTTATAACCCAAGGACTGCCTGCACCCTTTCAACCTGCTTGAGTTTTTAAAATTATATTCAGTTATTCTCTTTTAGTAAGTTATTGGTTTTGTGTAATATCAAATCAGAACTCGCCCATAGCTGACCCTCCAGTGGGTTTTCAGAGGCAGTAAAACTGTATGGGAGGAGATTGCCCATCCTTCATAAGCTAATTTTTTTAAAAAAAGTAGAGATTCTGTAAATCTCTCAGAAAGATATATGTCTGTTCTATTGACTGTGCAAAGAAAGGAATTCAACTATGTGAATCCATAATAAAATATTGCAAGAAATAGGAATTTCAGAATTCCTATTTGTACTCATGCAGAACCCATACATAAACCAAGAAATACTCATTCACAAAAGAACAAGAATATGATGTGTGGTTTAAAATTAGGAAAAGCATGTGTCTGGGTTCCATTCTTCTATTATAATTATTCAATTTCAGGGACCTCTGGTGGCCTAGTAAAAAGTATCTATGAAAACCCAAGAGCCAACATTGTTCTTAATGGAGAGAGGTTAAAGGCATTCCCTTTAAGAACAGGAACTAGGCAAGGAT
>NW_006399812.1:15716340-15786832 GCF_000299155.1 Elephantulus edwardii
CAACAATGAATGAATGGAAACCAAAATCTCTGTAAATGTTTATGAAAATTAATAAAATATAATTATAGAAAAAAAATTATTCAATTTCATCTGCTATGCAGATAATCCAAGTAGCTGGAAAATATAAACAAAAATGTGACATTGAAATCAGAGCAAACATCATTAGCAATCTGTGATACAAAGATAACATATCCTTTCTTGCAGAATGTGAAGATTTGAAATACTTACTGATAAAGATCAGAGTAATTTTGTTCCTACCTATCCTCACCCCTCTGCTCCCACCCATTTCTCCCTTGGATCCTTAAACATGTTTTACCAGTTATCCTTCTATTTCTACAGTAATGGTATTATGCAGTACGGGTAGGGATGAAATCACAGGGTTGCATAATTTGGTTGGTGGAGAGAAATGGGAAAGATCTGGTGGGGACCTAAGAAGACAGAGTAATGATGGATGTTAATTTTACAAAATATAATGCATGAGAATAATTGAATGAGGCACAATGTATGTGAATTGGTAAATAAAACAATACAAAATTATTTTTTTAAAAAAATTTACAATGAATTAAAAACAACAACAACAACAACAACAACAACAACAACAAAGAGTATATAGCCTTCAGTAAGGATTACATCTCAGCATTAAGGAAACAAAAATCCTCACAACTAGAACAATAGACAATATCATGATAAATGGAGAAAAGATTGAAATTGTCAAAGATTTCGTTTCACTTGGATCCACAGTCAACATCCATGAAAGCAGCAGATGTGTGTGTTGCATTGACCAAACTCTATTAAGGACCACTTTAGAGTGTAAAACATCAAGGATGTTAAAGAATTTAAGTGTGTCTGACCCAGATCACAGTATTTTCAATGTTTTTAGTGTGTGCACGTGAAAGTTGAACAATGAATAAAGATCGGAGAAGAATCAATACCTTGGAATTGTAGTGTAGGTGAAAGTGTTGTCAAAGGAATAAACAAACCTATGTTGGAGAAAGTGCAGCCAGGGTTTTCCTTGGAGGAAAGGACGGTGAAACTCTGTCTCATGTCCTCGGGCATGTTGTCGGGAGGGACCAGTTCCTGGAAAAGGGCATCATGCTTTGAAAAATGGAGGGCCAGCATGAGAGAAGACGCCCTCCAGATGCGATGTCCTGGCACATTAGTTGCAACAACAGGCTCGAGCATGTCGGAGATGGTGAGGATGGCACAGGGTAGGGCAAGGCTTCCTAGGATGGCTACAAGCCGTCACTGTGGCCTCTGACCCAAACTTTCATGGAAGTCGACTGTCACATCTTCTTCTGTCATGCAGCTGTGGCTGTGTACCATAGAGTTGGAAATGACCCATAGCTGATCTTTCGGCGGGTTTTCAGAGGCAGCGACCCTGGCGGGTTTTCAGAGGCAGTTAATTGCATGGGAGGAGAGTGCTCATCCTTCTTCCACAGACCAGCTGGCAGCCTTGAACTGTGTGCCTTTGGGATTGCAGCACATCTTCTTGCCACTAGGCCACCAGAGCTCCCTTAGGGGGATAGTGTAATGATCCAAGTTAGTGATCTATTGGAGAGCACAGGAGTAACTTTAACCACTGTGCCTACAGAGCTCATTACCTTTAGCATAAAAGGCTGCATGTTTTTAATGATGTGGTGTTGACACATAGTGCCCATGCTCAGAAGGGCAGCCAGTGCTGAGAGGCCTGGATTCAGGTACACAAGGTTAACCTGTTGCCCACCCAGCTCTCACTGTCTTTAATCAGAGAACTCCTGTCATAGCAAAAAGCCCCAGACCACCCAATCCCTGTGGCTCCTCTCCTGCAATCAGGCACCACGAGGCTCTGCTTCCTGGAGAAGAGAAGGCGGCCCTCCCTATCTGTGCCATCTCCTCATGGAGCCATCTCTATATCCCCAAGTACAGTGGTGAATTCCATTTAGAGGAGGGAATGTGTTCCAAACCCAAAACACCCCTTTCTGGTTGCCCATCCAGAGCAGACACTGCTTTCTGCCCAGAGAGAATAAAGAAGTGACAGGGCCACTGGATTCTTGCCTGCCACCATTTTTTGGCAGCTTGCTTCCCTGGCCAGCAGCCACCAGAGCTCAGCCAGCCGTGGGGGATTCCCTGCTCCATGTCCTGTGTCCTTCGGAGACAACCAGAAGGAAGCTTGGAGAGGATGCCTGGGAGTGGAATGACCTCCTTTGTATTTCACTCCCAGCTAAAACCTGAACATGGAACTGTGGATTTCCTGGGGGACTGAAAATCACAAGCCCCTTTTGGCAGCCTTTGTCTTTTTTTGGCAAAAACAACTCTGAGCTGTTGTTCGTATGCTTGCTCACATTCAACCATAGGCGTGCCATGAAGCCTTACTCACTGCTAGTCTCTGAACTTAAGCCCAGAGCAGTCCCCTTGGTGGCACAATCAGTTAAGCATTCGACTACAAGCCAGAAGATTGGGCGTTCAAACACACCTCTGTATAAAAAAAGGCTTCTGTGAAGACAGGCTTGAAGACCTGCTTCTGAAAGGTCACACAGCCTTGGGAATCCTATGGAGTAGTTCTAGTCCACACCATGGGGTCACCAGCAGTTGGAATCAAATCAATGACAAGTAACAACAAAACAATTCTAGATCTCAGAGCCAGAGAGCATTGTTGATTGCTACTCTAATTTATAACCCAGCTGGGAAGCTCCACGGTGTTGGACAGGAAATCCTTCCTTTCTCATTCCCATCTTGTCTCAGTCAACGTGTCGTCTTTCAGGGACAGTTTATTTATAACTCCACTTCTACTATCAGAGGTTGAGGACAGTTTAAACAAAAACCTGTTTCTTTTAACAGATGCGGAACTTGTGAACAGAAACTCAGGTGGGTCTCAGAAAGTCTAGGAACCAGAGATTCGACTCCTGTTGCTACACAGTTGTTGAAAATATGGCCACCACCTTTCTGGCTGTACAGGTTACTGGGTTAGCTGCAGAAAGGACCTATTTTTTCTCAGCCTGATTCTAACATTCCTGGCCAGGGGACTTCAATTAGCCCAGGTTGGCTCAGTGCCCACCCCGGCTCAAACCACTCTGGATGGAGTATGTAATGTAGGTGCCATTGGAGATTGGAGAGCAGATAACACCACCTTGGACAAGATGATTGTTAAGAAGAGTCTCTCTCTCTCTCTCTCTCTCTCTCTCTCTCTCTCTCTCTCTCTCCACCCCCTTTCCTGGTTCCTTCTCCCTCCTATCTCTCTCTCAGCTGTTAAGTCAGTTTTAACTCATAACTGACCCTCGAGAGGGTTTCTGAGGCTGTAAGTCACATGAGAAGAGACTGACTGTCCATCTTTCCCACTTGGAGCAGTCAGTGGATTCAAACGGCCAGAGAAGCTGGGCCATTGAGTTACCAGTTCAAATCCCTATCAGATTACACCACTCTCAGAGATCGCTAGCAATGGCAAAATAAAGGATTCAGGTTAAAGATTCTTTTGAGCTGAGGAAACACTTCTGAGAGGTGAACATGAACCTGTAAGTAGTCTGTAAGATCTTACCACCCTTTATTTCAAGAGAAATGCTTGTAAATTACAGGAAAAACTTAAAAACAAACATTAAAGAAAACCCGTCGGCAAGCAAGATTCTGCTGAAAATTATCCAAAAATGTTTGGAACAATATGTCAACAGAGAACTGCCAGATGTGCAGGCTGGATTTAGAAGAGGTTGTGGTACTAGGGATATTATAGCTAATGTTAGATGGATCTTGGTGGAAAGCAGAAAATACCAGAAGAATCTGTGCTTCATTGACTATGCAAAAGCTTTTGACTGTGTGGATCATAACAAGCTATGGCTGACTCTGAGAAGAATGGGACTCCCAGAACATTTGACTGTGCTAATGCAAAACCTATACTTGGACCAAGAGGAAGTCGTCAGAACAGAGCTGAGAGACACTGGATGGTTCAAAATCAAGAAGGGGGTCTGTCAGGGATGTATTTTGTCTCCATACCTTTTCAATCTGTATGCAGAACAGATCATCCAAGATGCTGGGTTGTATGAGGAGGAATGTGGCATCAGGATTGGTGGAAGAGCCATCAACAACCTGCGTTATGCGGATGACACAACACTTTGCTTGCTGAAACTGAGGAGGACCTGAAGCGCTTGTTGCAGAAGGTCAAGGACTGCAGTTTTCAATATGGATTGAAGTTCAACATCAAGGAAACAAAGATTCTCACCACTGGGCCAATTGGCCGCATCAGTATGGTTGGTTGGTGAAGAGATTGAGATAGTTAACAGTTTTAGTTTACTTGGCTCCACAGTCAACACTCTTGGTAACAGCAGCCAGGAAATCAGGAGACGAATTGCACTGGGAAAGTCAGCTGTGAGGGACCTTCCAAGAGTACTGAAGAGCAACAGCATCAGGCTGGAGACTAAGGTGCATCTGATCTAGGCTATAATCTTTGCAATTACATGCTATGCATTGGAGAGTTGGACAGTGACTAGGGATGATAGAAAGAGAATTGATGCCTTTGAGCTGTGGTGCTGGAGAAGAGTGTTGAATATGCCATGGACTTCTAGGAGAACAAACAGGTTTGTCCTGGAGAGGGTGAAGCCAGAATGCTCCTTGGAGTCAAGGATTCTGAAGCTTCGTCTGACATACTTTGAGCATGTTGCAAGGAGGGACTGGTCCTTGGAGAGGGACATCATGTTTGGGAGAGTGGAGGGACGGCACAGGAGAGGAAGACCCTCCGTGAGATGGATCAATTCTGTGACTGGGGTGGTGGGAATGAGTGTGTTTGAGATGGTGCAGCTGGCACAGGATAGAACGGCGTTTAGGGCTCTTGTACATAGGGTCACTATGAGCGGCAAGTGACTCGATGGCACATAACAACAAACTTGATTCTAATTGTTTAGTTATTAGTTTTTGCTGTACAATTTGCTCCTCTTCTACTTGTCCTTGGTTGTACACCTTTGTAGTCTTTTCTACTCTTCTTATATTTATGTAAAATCGTCATATATTACAAATTATAGTCGAATGTGACTGCTTAGCCTGGTTTACTAGAGAATCTCCCCTGTTTGATCTTTCTGCACCATTTTGTTCCATTAGAGAGACGGAATGCAAATATCTCCTTTCTCCTCCTGGGGAGGTCTGAGTGGTACACTCTTCCTGCCCTTGACGAGAGAAAAGGCAACCAGATTTTTGGTTTGCAGTTGATTAGAGCCTTGGGCATAATAGCCCATCAAATCAGACTTATTGTGAAAGACAAGCAAAGGGGTGGGACTTGTTGGCATTTGAGGGGAGCAATAAACAGTTCCCTTCTCTCCCCAAGTTTGGAACCAATTGAAAAATAAAATACAGTCATCAGACAGAAGGAGATAAAATCAGCAGCTCTGAGTTGTTTGATGAGGATTTGCCAGCCTAGTATTGGACTTTGCAGTGTTATAACTCCCCACTTCCCCCCTCCACCAGTCGGGACAATGATACTCCCATTACATATCTATATCCTTAGGAACGGATCATGTCATATTCACTCGACTCTGAAATGCCCTATTAATGGGCATCTGAGTTCTTTCCATGCAGCGACTCTTACAAAGCATGCTAGAATGAACATCCTCATTCATACATTGTTTTAACCCTTTAATTCTTTGTTTTCCATTAACTCTAGGAAGAGGATCACTACAATCGTGTATGAATATTTCTATGTTAGGGAGCTTTGGTGGGTAAGGAGCTGATGGTGAGGAGCTGTGCTACCAAAATCCATCAAGCATTCAGTGGAAGAAAGATAGACAATCTCCTCCTGAACAATTTACTGCCTCTGGAAATTCTCCAGACAATCAGCTCTGAGCTCATTTTGACCCGAGGGTAAACAACAACAACATTACTGCCTGGGCCCAGAAAGGTTGTAATACTTTACAATCGGCCTAACCTTTCATAAGAGTATAAAAGTGTCTGTCTTCTCACATACTCAGAAATGTTGGGGACGATCTTTTTTTCACAAATACAATGGACTAAAATTTTTATTTTCATACACATTTAGGTTGTATGAGAGCCTATAATTAGAGACATGGGTAGGCAGAAGAATCGGAAAGTGGACCCTTCCTTAACGCCAATTTAAAGTCTTGGCATGAACTTGGAACCCATACTGAACTTCAAAGCTCTCTTCTAACCATAAGAAACCATACGGCTTATATGCCACACGTGGCACTGCTACCCGCTCCAGATGCTCCTTGGGAGAAAGATCAACACGTTAGACTGAAAGACTCAGGAACCTGCTGGAGCACAGTGAGGTCACAGCAAACTTGACCACAGTGGACTTCTGCATTCTAGAGGTGGTTCTTCTTCTTTGTTGCTGATCTAACCTTGTTGTTGTTGTTGTTGTATACTGTAGAGTCGGAATTGACCCATAGCTGACCCTCTGGGGGATTTTCAGAGGCAGTTAATTGCACAGGAGGAGATTGCCCGTCCTTCTCCTGTGGAACAACTGGTGCCCTCAAACTGGGTACCTGCGCAGCTTCTTGCCACTTAGGCCACCAGAGCTCTAACCTTAGTGCTGACTTAATCATATGCCCTCAAAGAGACAATTGTCTCCTCTGGGGTGGGATATCACAATCTAATCTCAGAGGATCTTTCTACTATGGCCAAATAGATGCAAGCATGATAGCTTGTGTTTGTGAATGGTATTATGGATAAATCTTTACAATGAGCCTCCAGAAACAGACAGATTGGGAAACAATTTTTATAGCATGTTACCTACAAGGTTGATCACAACACAAGTTTTATTGGCTTGATTGCTGACACACTATGTTAAGAAAAATGCCTCCTTTGGCTCAAAAATATCAGTCATCTATTGCTGCACTATAATCCACTTCAAAGACAGTGGCTTCAAACATGGCCTAGTGGTCTTAGAGCTCCAAGAGAGTAAAGGTCTCTACAGAATTGTCATACTATCACTTCCCCTGCATTATATTGGCCAATGAAGTCATAAGGTCTGCCCCATTTCAAGGAGTGGAGGAAACAGACCAATAGACACTAGTTCTTGATAGACAGAGCACGTTCAGCCACATTGCAAAGGCAGCCAGGCAGTGTACTCACTGGAGGGCATTTCTGTGACAGTCTAGGGCACCAAGATTATAAAAGCACTTTCCAACAGTTTTTTCTAGTCATTTTTAAAAATGAGCTAAAATTCACTCAACATAAAATTAACCATTAGCTATCTTAAAATGTGCAGCTCAGTGGCCTTTAGAACACTGTCACTGTTGTATAACCAGTAACCATTATCTCATTGTCAGACAAGGACTCTGGTAGCCTAGTGCAAAGGGAGTTGTGTGGGTGACCTAAAGGCAGGACCTGTCTGGTGGTTCAAATACACCAGCCCCTTTGGGGGAGAAAGATGGACATTTTCCTCCCCTGTGAGTTATGTATCAGTCCGACTCCACTGCAACAAGTTTGAGTTGGGTTTTTTAAAAATTAATTTTAATGAAAGTTTACAGAGACTTAGGGTTTCTATTCATTAATTGTTGCATTTTCTCCCTGCCTATGCCCTCCCCCCGTTTGCTCTTCTCTTTGAAAAGTAAAAGAAAAATTATGTCATTATTATACAATCCCTCCCCCCAAGTCTACTCCATTCCACTGTGCAGCCTTCATTCTGGACTTCTGCAATGACAATAATACCTACCTCTACCTCATCTGTTTCAACGCAGTGTGCATTATTTATCCCCTCTTTCTCAGTCTGCCCTCAACCCCGATGTCAGTCCTGTTTTACAACAGTGGCCATAAGCAATATTTGTCCCTTTGTGACTGAGATGTTTCACTCAGTATAATGTCCTCCAGGGTCACCCATTTTGTATGTTTCATGAGTTCCTTGTTTTTCAATGCAGCATAGTATTTCATTGTGTGAATATACAACAGCTTCTCTATCCGTTCATTTCTTGATGGGAACTTGGGTTGTTTCCAACTCTTTGCTATTGTGAACAAAGTCACAATAAACCTGAGTGTGCATATATCTGCTAGGGTGGCATTTATGGTTTCTTTAGGATATATTCCCAGTAGTGGAATTGCTGAGTCAAATAGTATTTCTATTTGCGACTTTTTGAGAAAGAGCCATACAGCCTTCCATAGTGGTTGCACCATTTACACTCTCATCAACAGTGAATAAGGGTTCCAGTTTCTCTGCAACCTCACCAACATTTGATGTTTGCAGCTCTGTTAAAATTTTGCTATTCTTACTGGGGTGACATGATGTCTCATAGTTGTTTTGATTTGCATCTCTCTTAGAGGTAGGGATTTTGAACATTTCTTCATGTGCTTGTTGGCCATTTCAATGTTTTCATTGGTGAAATGTCTGTTCATATCCTGTGCTCATTTTTCAATTGGGTTATTTACCTTTATCTTGTTGTGGTGGTTGAATATTTTATAAATTCTAGATATAAATCCCTTGTGTGATATGACATTACCAAATATTTTTTCGCAGCCTATGTCTTCCCCTTTTACCCTGTTGGAAAAGTTTTTGGCTGTGCATAGAGATTTGATTCTTAGAGGATCCCATTCATCTATTCTATCCTCTCCTGGTTATAGATTTTTCAGGATGCTTGGAAGACTGTTTATGTTGTGAATTAGGACTTCTAGAGTTCTTCCAAGTTTTTCTCTAATGAAGTTTATAGTCCTTGGTTTTAGTCCTAGTCCATGATTCACTTTGAGTTGTTTTTTGTGTATGGAGTGAGCTGTGGATCTTGCTTGAGTTTTCTGCAGATAGTTTTCCAATTTTGCCAGCACCATTTGTTAAAAAGGCTGTCATTTTCCCACTTAACTGATATCCTCTCCTTGTCAAAAATCAGTTGACCATAGGTAGATGGGTTGATTTCTGGATTCTCAATTTCTATTCCATTGATCTACATGTCTGTCATTGTACCAGTACCATGCTGTCTTGGCCAGGGTAGTAGTATGTGAAATCAGGGAGTGAGATGCCTCCTACCTTGTTTCTCTTTTTAAGGAGTGCTTTGCTTATTCGGGACTTCTTTCCATTTCAAATGAAATTGGAGATTGTCTTTTTCATCTCGTTGAAGAATGGAACTGGTATTTGTATTGAGATTGTTTTACGGGTTTTATTGCATTTTTATTATTATTAATGATTTTTAATGCAATATATATATATATTTACAGCATATTCTTTCCATTTAATTTTCCTCCCATTCATTCATTGTTGCACATTTTCCTCCCAGCCCACCCCTCCCCATGGGACTGTTTTTTGCTACCAGAGGAAACACTGGGCCCATAAAGCCATCACTCCTCGCACCTCCCTCTCCCCAGATCCTGGCTCCTCCCCTGTCCCGCCTATCCCTCCCCTCCGTCCAATGGCTCCTCCCCTCCCCTTGGCTCCTCCCTCCCTCAGCCCCTGACTCCTCCCTCCAACCCTGGCTTCTCCCTTCCCTCAGCCCCTGGTTCCTCCCTTCCCTCAGGCCCCGGCAACTGGTATGTCTATAGGCATTCTGTTTCTAAGACTACCAATTCTGGATGGCTTGTGTGAACAAAACCATATCTTAGGAGACCTTGTGTGTCTAACTTCTTTTATTTAGCACTGTTTTCACGATTCAGCCACATATTAACATTTAGCAATATTTTTGTTCCCTTTTCAATATTCTATTGTATAAGTATATATACAAGCTAGCATCAACAAAAACTCACTGCTTCCAACTCACAGCAACCCTCTCTGGATTTCTGACTTTGTAAATCTTCACTAAAGGAAACTACTTATCTTTCTCCTGCTGAGAGGCTGGTGGATTCGAACTGCCAACCTTGTGGTTATTAGTCCAATACGTTATGCATAACCTAATACCACATTTGTTTTAGCCATTCATCAACTGGTGAGCGTTTGTACTATTTTTACCTATTGGCAATTGTGAATAATGCTACTACGAACGTCTTTTGATCTTACATTTGTTGTTGCTGTTATGTGCCATCAAGTTACCTGCTACTCATAGTGACCCTATGTACAACAGCCCTAAACTCTGCTCCATCCTATCTATGCCAATCCCATTGTCTCTGACACATTAACCCCATTACCCCAGTCACTGAATCAATCCATTTCATTGAGGATTTTTCTCTCTTTCACTGTCCCTCCACCCTCGCAAGCATGATGTCCCTCTCCAAGGACTTGTTCCATCTTGTAACATATCCAAAGCATGTCAGACAAAGCTTCAGAATCCTTGCCTCCAAGGAGCAGCCTGGTATCACCCTTTCTAGGTTGAACCTGTTTGTTCTCCCAGCAGTCCATTGAATATTCAATACTCTTCTCCAGCACCACAGCTCAAAGGCATCAGTTCTCCTTCTATCATCCCTCATCATTGTCCAGATCTCTGATCCATAGCAAGTAATTGCAAAGATTATGGCCTGGATCAGGTGCACCTTAGTATCCAGACTGACATCATTGCTCTTCAGTACTTTGGAGAGGCTTTCTGACAGCAGATTTTCCCAATGCAATTCATCTTTTAATTTCCTGGCTATTAGTACCAAGAGTGTTGATTGTAGAGCCAAGCAAACGAAAACTGTTAACAATCTCAATCTCTTCACCATCTATCATGATGCTGCCATTGGTCCAAGTGGTGAGAATCTTGGTTTTATTGATGTTGAGCTTCAACCCATATTGAAGGCTGCAGTCCTTGACCTTCTGAAGCAAGAGCTTCAAGACCTCATCAGTTTCACCAAGCAGGGTTGTATCATCTACATAATGCAGATTGTTGATGAGTCTTCCTCTAATCCTGATGCCACATTTCTCCTCATAGAGCCCAGCCTCCGGGATAATCTGTTCTGCGTATAGATTGAAAAAGTATGGAGATAGGACACATCCCTGGTGCACACCCTTCCCAATTTTGAACCATGCAGAGTTTCCTTGGTCTGTTCTGATGACTGGTCCAAGTATAGGTTTTGCATAAGCACAATCAAGTGTTCTGGGATTCCCATTCTTCTCAGAGTTAACCACAGTCTGTTGTGATCCACATAGTCAAATGCCTTTGCATTTGTCAATGAGACACAGACATTTCTCTGGTACTCCTTGCTTTCAGCCAAGATCCATCTAACACTAGCTATAATAACCCTAGTACTATGACCTTTCTTCTAAACCCATTCTGCACTTTAGGCAGTTCTCTGTATTTAGATTTTTTAAATTTTATTTATTAGTGGTGAATATATACACAACAAAGGAACCACCGGTTCAACAGTTCCTACATTTATAACTTGGTGACATATTCAGAACTTTACCACTTCTGGGATTCCATTTGGTATATGATATGAAGTAGGAAATCTAACTTAATTGCTTCCAATGCCATATGTTTGGCAGATTATGCTTTTTATACTGACTTTATTTGTCATTCTTATTATAGGATGTTGTGCACCCTGGGGTAAGTTTTTAATATCTTTGTGCCTCAGTTTCTTCACCTGTAAAACTGGACTCACACATACTTATGATCATGAAAATGACACAGGCCCAGGTGACATTTCACTCTGTTACACATAAGGTCAACTGACTTGATGATGACTAACAAAAACAAATAATAATCCATCTCATAGGATTACTTTCAGGTTCAAATGCAACGATAATATTGTTGTTAGGTGCTAGCAAGTCGACAGTGTCAATATGCTGTTGTCAGGTAGCATCGAAGCCACGATGACTCACAGTTACCCTGTGAACAGCAGACCTTCCCCTTCCCTCTCCTGCGTCATCCCACCAGCTCTGACAAGCTTGGGCCCATTGTTACAGTCACTGTGCCCGTCCGTCTTGTTGAGGGTCCTCCTCTCTCTCTTTGACCCTCCACCTTTCCCAGCATGATGTCTTTTTCTAAGGATTGGTCCCACCTGACAACATGTCACAATATGTTGTTCATAGCTGCTGCTGAGGAAGTATAAACAATAAATCTGCACCATCCTCATGATTTCTGAGGATGAGCCCCTTGCTGCAGTCACTGTGCCAATCAACCTAGTAGCAGCCATATAACCCACAGATGGTAATCTTGCCTATCCTGCCCGTCCTCAAGGTCTCTGCCATGCTGAAGCCCATTGTTATAGTCACTCTGTTAATCCATTTCATTGAGGGTCTTCCACTCTTTCGCCAGCCGTATACTTTTCTGAGCAACTGAGGTAAGACGAACAAGTGGAATGTTTTGACCAGGGCCTAGCACATTGGCAGAGTCCTATATATATTTTGTTATTCTTAGTAATGTCAAATTTCTGCATATGCAAGGATCTATTTCTGTACTCTTCTGTTGTATCCATCTATTCTTATTTTTAATGAGTATCCTTTTAAATAGTCTATTTTTATAGCCTTTTTGTTTTTTTTTTTTAAAAAAACCTCTTTGTACACTTTGGTCATTTGGAATTCTTCCAGTTGAACTTTAGACTCAATTTATCAGATTTGTCTCCCTAAATCCTGCTGGGATCTTTATTGGAATTACATTTATAGATTAATTTAGGAAGAAGTGAAATATTTTTATTACCAAGCCTTCCTATGTGATAACATATTTCTTCATTTATTAGGCTTTTATTTCATCTCCCACAGTACAGTTTTATAGATTTCCCCCCCATACAGGTATTTCAGATTCCTTTCTAGTTTATTCCTTGATATTTTATATTTTGTTGCTATAGTGAATGGGATCTTCATCCCCTATTATATTTAACTAGTTACTATTTGTCTATATCAAGCTCTGGTGGTGTAGTGTGTTGTGTATTGCATTTCTAACTGAGAAATCAGCAATTGGAGTCTATGAGCTGCTCCTTGGGAAAAGGTGAGCTGTTTCATCCCACTAAGATTTACAACTTTGGAAACCCAGTGGAGGGCTGTCATGTATCAGCATCTGCTCTACAGAAGTGGATTTGGTTTTAGTTTATGTGAATATGGAAAAATTATGATCTAAGTAATTTTTTTGATTGATGTTTTAATAGTTTTTTGTTAACTTCTCTCAAAACTGTATCTTCAAATATACCTTCTTTCCTATTTCCTATCATTCTATCTCTATTTTTCCTAACATATTGCACAGGCGAAAACACTCAGAATAATGTCAGATAACAGTGGTGATAGGAGGCATGTGGGGGGTGACAATAGGTGGAGGGAGGGACATTCGAGTGGGATGGTGTGAATGGGGCTTTGCCAAAGGTAATGAAATGGCATGTCTGAAGACTGGCTCAGAGTACCAGGAAGCTAATCTTAAATCCTAGGGTGAGGATTGTGGAATAGATTTTGCACAAGACTGACAGTTGTTGATGGTTTCAACCTCAGGTGGACTTGGCCCCGCTGAATGTGTGTTAGAAGTGCAGCTCAAGCAGTGGTAGAACTTAGGCAACAGTGAGATGAGGCACAGAGTGGACACAGAGTCATGGTCTTGTTGTTATGTGCCTTTGAGTCACCAGAGACTCATAGCAACCCTATATACAGTTTCTCTGAACCCTGCCCTATCTTGAGCCAATCTCATTGTCTCTGACACACTAACCCCCATCTCCTCCTGTGCTGTCCCTCCACCCTTCTGAGCCGGATGTCCTTCTCCAAGGACTGGTCTCTCTGGCAAGATTTCCAAAGTATGTAAGACGGAGCTACAAAATCCTTGCCTCCAGGGAGAAACTTGATTTGACCACCTGTTTGACAGACCTGTTTGTTCTCTTGGCAGTCCATGGTATATTCAGTACTCTTCTAAGGAATCATCAAAGGAGAGGTGGTGCCTTTACTTCCTGGGGCTGCTCTCAAAAGTACTACAAACTGGCATGTTAGAATCGGAATTTGTCTCACACTCCTAGAAACTAGCAGTCTGAATTGAGTGTCAGTAGGGCTATGCTCTGTCCAAAGGCTCTAGTTGGGAGATTTTTTTCTTTGTCTCTCCTGGCTGTTAGTAACTCCAGGTGTCCCTTGGCTGATAGCTACAGCCGAAACTCCTTTCTCTGTCTCTTTCTTCATGTGATCATCCTCCCTCTCTGAGTATCTCTGTTTCCCCTCCCTCTTGTAAGGACAAACACTCAGATTAGATGAGGGCTCTTCTGACATGACCACACGTTACCTGCTGTTATCTTCAAAGATTCTTCTTTGCAAATAAGCTTACACTCACTGCTAGCAGGAGTTAGGACCTCACTGTATCTTTTGGCGGGGAATGGAGGGGGGGATGTGCTTCAATCCATAACAGATGATAAGCACAGAAGCTGTGTGGGAGCTTGTAGGATCTGTGATAAAGGACACAGGCCTTCTGTGGAGATAACATCTTAGGTCTCCAAACCCCACAGCTCTGCTCTTCTTGGAGAATAAGTGAGAACAAGTTTCATGTTTCCTCTTAAAGAGGTTAAAGTGTGAGAGAAACCAAACTTTTCTATATGATATGATACCACAGTCCCCCTTGTTTCTACCCGTGGGCAGAGTGTCAACATTCTAGGATACACTTAAGGAGGGAATACAAGGAGGATATGTTTTTAAAAAAATAACAAAACTGCGCCCCCCCAACATAAAAATCCTCAATAACTCCACTACTGTCGAGTCAGTTCTGACTCATAGTCAAACTACACCAGTTTTCTCAGACTAAAAATCTTTATTGGAGGAGACTGTTTATCTTTCTCCTGCAGAGCACTTGTTGGATTTGAACCACCAACTTTATGGTGACACACTACACCTTGATACATTATAAAGATGCCACTTATTGTTGTTGTTAGATACCATTGAGTCAAGGATGATTAATAAAGGCACCATGAACAACAGCCCTGGATCCTGTCCTATCCTGTGCCATCTTCATCATCTCTGACATACATGAGCCCATTGTTGCAGTCACTATGTCAATCTATCTCACTGGGGATCTTCCTCTCTTTTGCTGACCCTCCACCTTCCAATATATGATGTTACTTTCTAAAGAATAGCCTCTCTATAGAAACAGGCCACCAGAAAGACCGACACAGCATATAGAGACTGTGTCGGTCTGACACAGTGCCATGTGGAGAGCCACAGGAGCAGCAAGCTGTGGATCCAGGCGGAAGCCACCAGCTGAGCCACTGTGGGGCCCACCTGACAGGAGCAATCAGGTCAGCTGGAAATTGACTGAGTTTTCTTAACACCTGCTGAACTGCCAGGAGCGAGTGGGTTGGTAGGAATTTGACTGAGTTTTCTTGGGCTCCATTGACCTGCCAGGAGTGAGTGGGTCAGTGGGAATTTGACTGAGTTTTCTTAATCCCTGCTGGACCCAGAACCCCACTGGGGCAGGGACTGTTGGGCAAAGGCATCTGGGTGAGGGTTGCTGGGCACATCCAGACAGCTAAAATCTGAGTGAGGTCCTGACAAGTGGCTGACCTTCCCCTGTGGTCACCCCACTCCCCATTTGGTTCCACGCCCATGCCTACATGTCCAGTCAATTAACTTGCCTTTAATCTGGAGCACCTTGATCTGACTTACCTACAAGAGGCTACTTTCACAGGCCCTGAACTAAACCTTCTCTTGAGTCAGAAGTTCAGAGAGAAACACAGGTGGGGTACCTGCACCACTGCTTTCTAGAGCATTGTCTTCAGATCAAGAACATATCAATGTCTCAAAGAAAGCAAGCTATCCCACACAATACACAAGCACAAAGCAAGATGTCACACCCCCCCCCCCAGAGTGACACAGTATCAATGGATTTCCTGAAACCAGAAAGTCTGATGGAACTTTCTGACACAGAATTTAAAGGAACAAGGATTGAATATTTTCAATGGGTGAAAGACAAACTGGAAAAATCACAGGACACTGCAAGCAAAAACTAGGAGGAGCTTAAAAAACAATCCAGAAGAATGTAGACAAAACAAATGAAGCATTAGTGGCACTGGAAAAACAAGAAACCATGATCCAAAATATGAGATCCAATGTTTTATATGTCGTCAACATGATGGAGGGACACATGAGTAGAGTTGAAGAGATGGAACACAGAACCAGTGAAATAGAAGATAGAATTATCACCATTGATCTGCTAGAGCAAAAAGCAGAATCAAAAAAGGAAGGAAAAGGAAGAAAACAGAAGAACAATGTGGGACATCACCAGAATCCCAGAACAGGAAGAAGCAAGCAAGTAAAGGCATCAAAAAAGTTGTGGAAGAATTACAAGAGGAAAACTTCCCAGGCATAATGAAGAATGAGAGAATATATATTCAAGAAGCTGAGAGAATACCATATAGAACTGACCCCAAAAGAAAAACATCAGGGCATATCATAATCAAATTTTCCAGAACCAAACATATGGACAGAATCCTGAAAGCAGCAAGGGAGAAACAAAGAGCAACAAATAAGGGAAAGCAGATAAGCTTAAATGCTAATTTCTCAGCAGAAACCATGCAAGCAAGAAGACAGTGGAAGGACATATATCAAACACTCAAAGAATACAACTGTCAACCAAAAATACAGTACCCAGCAAAACTGCCCATCAAATATGAAGAAGAGATCAAGATATTCCCAGAAAAACAAAACCTAAGGGAGTTTGTAAAAACAAGACCAGCATTGCAAGAAACATGGAGAGATGTCCTTCTTACAGAGGTGCCACAGAAAGCAGCATGGACCAGAGTAACTAGCAACAACACCAAGAACATGCCCAAAATATGACATGAAGCTTTGTCATGTTTGTCTCGAAGGACCACTCGGACTGCACTTTCTCCAAGATATATTTGTTTGTTTTTATGGCAGTCCTTGAGATATTTAGTACTATTCTCTAACATCACAGCCCAAAGCATTAATTCTTCATCTGTCATCTTATGCATTGTCCAGCTCTTAGATGCATAGCAAATGATTGAAAAGATCATAAACTGAATCAGGTGCACCTTAGCCTCCAAATTGACATCACTACTCTTCAGTAATTTGTGAAAGCCCCTGACTACAGAATTTCCCAAAGCAACACAACTCCTGATTGCTGGTACCAAATAAGATGAAATAGTTGACAATTTCAATCTTTTCTCCATCTATTTGTGTTGCCTATTGGTCTAGTGATGAGAAATTTTGTTCTCTGGATGTTGAGATGTAGTCCATATTAAAGGCTATAGTCTTTGATATCTTGCAGCAAATGCTTCAAGTCCTCCTCAGTTTCCACAAACAAGATTTGTGTCGTCTGCATAATGTGGGTTACTGTTGATCCTGATGCCATATTTTTCTTCTTTTTAATTGAGATTTTATTGTAAGTTTATAAAGAACTTGTATTTCCATTCATTCATTGTTGTACATTTTCCTCCCTCCCCTCCCCCCAGTTCACTTTTGTCTTTGGAAAAAAGTTCTTTCATTATTATACATTTGTTTCCCTCCCCCTCCCCATACCACTTCACTATGCAACTCTTATTCTGGCCTCTTGTCATACCAATAATACTTAACCGTATATTCCTTTTATACAGTTCTTTCCCTCATCTGTTTCAATGCCATGTATTTATTCCCTCTTTTTTTAGTAGAGTTCAGCTTCTCAAATGATTTGTTTTGCATACAGATTAAATAGTTATGGCGAAAGAATACAAGCTTGATGCACACCTTTCTTGATTTTAAACTGTGCAATGTTCACTTGCTCTGTTTGAACAATAGCTTCTTGTTCTAGGTGTAGGTTTGCACAAGCACATTTAAATGTTTTGGGATTCCCCTTCTTCTCAACTATGCCACTAGGGCTTTGGTTTTCAGACCTCGAAGGGTTGCATCCCAGTCTTCAGTGTGTTGCATTCATTGACCCTAACTCAGTTTTCTCTGCCTATGATCACTATATACCCAATTCCCTCCATCATCTCATCATCTGGCTTTCCTAGTGAGGATTTGATATAGACATGGAAGAGAGCAGACCATTGGATCTCCAGCCAACACCACTGGGCTCACTACAAACCAAGTCTCCCTTTTGCTGATTATCCCCTGCACAGATTTAGGGAGCATCCTGAGAGTGCAACCAAGAGGCTTCTTAGTATCAAGTATAGTGGAACTTATCTCATATACTTTGGGCATGTTGTCAGGAGAGAAAAAGATATCAGACTGGGAATGGTGGTGGGTCAGAGAAAGAGATGACTCTCAATAAGATGGATTGATACTGTGACTATAACAATAGACTTGAGCATATTGGCTATCACGAGGATGGTGCAGGGTAGGGCAAGGTTCAGATCGGTTGTTTACAGGGTTACCATGATTTGTAGTGGACTCAGTGGCACCTAACAATTCCTGCTCTGTAGATTCATACATCATTGCAACAGAAAAGCAAGAAGTGGAAGGGAGAGCCCAGATCTGGAAAAGGAGATGAGAAGTCAGTTCTGTGTCCACAGAAGCAGGGAGTTTTACTCACCCCAGAAAGTACAACAAGAAGCAAGTGGACAGTGGGAAAGCAAGAGGAGGAGGACCAGACCTCAGGGGACAGTCAGAGGAGCAGGGTGAGGAGAACTAGCAGGAGCTCTCTGAGGAATTTGAGCGCAGGCAAGTGGGTTTTACCCAGAGCCCCAGGAAAACCTCAAAGTCTTTGAGGGAAAGACCCCATGAAGGCCCTCTGTCCCTCTGATGCCCTTACCTTCTAATCCTACACCAACCACGAAGACTCAGTCCTCATAGTGTCACCTACCTGAGCTCACTCTAGTTCTCCCGGGTCAGGCTCACTCTCATGGTCTCTGTTTTCTCATAAGCATGAAAGCAAGACAAGTATTCCTGGCTTCGAGAACACCAAAGTCCAAGAATAATGGTGACTGAGGGATAGGACTCAGTTTTGTACCCAGGTTCAGCCCTGGATTCCTGACGAGGGAACCACCATCTGGCAGTTGGCAAAAGGGGGTTGTCTACTGGAGATACAGGTGATAGGTTTGGGGGGAAAGATTTCATGCAACTCAGCCATACCTGATGACTCTTGGGCCTCACCTCGTGGCACTTAGGGTCTTGTCCGGGCTTGCAGAAGGTCGACTCTATCTCTGGTAGAGCTCTCTGAAACCTAGAAGCAGACTCCTGACCCTGAGACCACCACCCCAGCAAACCACTCATTCTCTTTTAGGAGGATTATGAGTCGTGCATGAAAGGAGACCTCCAAAGTTGCAGATTCCTCTTTCCACAGCAGACCTTTTCTTGTGAGCAGGGCCCCATCTTCCTTTGACTTATAAGAACAAAGAACCAATCAATGTCTGGGCTTTGAGTGCTCACGTTTGCTGGGAGGACAGCCTATTGAAAATCAGCATGGATGGAGCACTTTAATTAACAGAGCTGGTTTGAACATTAGATGGATGTAACTCTGTTCGGTGCTCAGGATGATCACAGTTGAACCTGGGGAGAGGAAAGCAATGAAGGAAATAGATCAGAAGAGGCAATATTTGGAGTTTATGAATTCTGTGCATTTTCTGGTGGCTTCCCAGTGATCACTTTAAAACTGGCTGCCACCCATGCATGAATTATTGCCTCAACCTGGGAGGATGGGGAGGCGACAAGACATACACTGGAGAACAGGGCACAGGCACTCGGCTGGCTCATAATTCTTTCTTGTGCTGCTAAAGTGGAGAGCACAGTGTTAGCAAAGAGAGATGTGACCCTTGTGATGTCTTTGGGAAAAAAGCCCTGGGGGCAGGGGAGGAAAGAGGAGAGCTAAGAAATAAATAACAAAGCAGGATGCTATTTACATACTAAGGGAAGGCCTTTGAGACTGCAGCTCAGAGGCTTGGATGTCAGTAATAACTTGATGATGGAAATAAAGAGACTGCAAACCCACATCACCCGAGATGCTATCAGCACTGCTTCTCCCTTTGTTTCCAGACAGATTCCAGCACAGCAGCAGGCAAGACCCGCCTGTCAAAGGGAATGGGTGATGTGGGGTGGGGTGAGTCTGGTGGTCCCCATGAAGACTCAATTATGTTGGCTGAGAAGAGATTAATTAGAATTGAATTTTCTATTGATGCAAAACCGCATTTTGCACCTGCTGCCGGCATCCTCATTACCAGTTTTCCATTACAGGGGATTATACAAGGCAATGAAATAAAGTTTATGTTCCCTGGGCAATACTCTTAAAATGGGTTTACTGTACTTAAACTGGTAGTGATAAGGGTCACTTGAGAGAAATGTGATTTAATCCTTTTTCCCCTCTCCTGTCTTTATTTTTAAGTAAGAGAGTCTCTATTCAGCTCTGGAAAGCACTGGGCACAGGTGCTTTAATATCTGTTACCACCTCTTCCTGGTGACGTCAAGTCAATTCCAAGTCATGGTGGCTCCATGCAGGATCTGTGGAGTAGATCCTTGCTCCATAGGGTTGTTTGGTTTGGTTTTTTTTTTTTTTACATATTATTATTATTATACTAGTTTATTTTTAAAATTTGAATATATTGTTTTCCAGAACAGATTCTTCCAATTACCCTCACTTCCCCACCCAGCAAATTGTACAACCCCATGATTAATCCCCCTGCCCCTGCACATCCTCATCCCTCTGCTTCCACCCTCTCCACCCTTGAATCCTTACACTCATTCTACAATAATGGTTTTATATAATATTTGTCCTTGTGGGACTGAGTTTGTTCACTCAGCATAATGCTCTCCAGTTCCTCCCAAGTTGGGTAATAATTTACAAAATCATTACTCCTGCATGCTGCATAGTATTCCATTGTGTGAATGTACCATAATTTCTCAAACCATTCATTTGTGTTTGTACATCTGGGTTGTTTCCATGTTCTTTCAATGATGAGGGTTTGGATTTTTTTTAAATGAATAAAAGTGTGCAAATCACATAGGTTTTCATTCATTCAATCACTCACACCAAAGATTTTGCAATGGCTAAATGTTTGGAAGTAGATAGCCAGATCTTTCCATCCAGGTTCTTCCGGGTGAACTCAAACTTGCAACCAACTGGCTAACGATTAAGCCAACCCACCATTTGTACCAACCAGGAAGTCCCATGCTATGCGCTCTTTGACGGCAAGCCTTCCTCACTCTGTGCTTGATGCTTATTAGGATAATAAAGTCAATGAATGAGTCATCACCTCTCTACAAGTGAATGTTGTTGTTGTTGGCTGCTCTCATGCCAGAACCTATTCATAGCCGACCCTTCTGTGGGTTTTCAGAGGCTATAAGTCACGTGGGAGGAGATTGTGCATCTTTTTTTTACAGAGCAGCTGGTGGATTTGAATGAACTGCCTTTAGGTTGGCAGTGTAACTCCTTACCCACTAGGCTGCTAGAGCTCCTTACATATAAATGAGTCATAGCAAATGAGAAATTGAAACATAGGGAAGTGGATTTCTGTCACTTTTTCTTTAGGAAAAAGGATGGAGGTGTGTATGGAAAGTTGGGCTGCATTTGTGTTCTGAGAATAGACAAATAAGCAAAAAGCAAAGCAAAACCAAAAACTCAACAGGGTGCTTTGGTGGCACAGTCCATAGGGAGTTATGAAAGGTCACGCTTCTCTAGTTGTTCAAATCCACCAGTCACTCTTTTGGAGAAAAATGGGCAATCTTCTTCCATGTGATTTACAGCCTCAGAAAGCCCACTGGAGAGTCAGCTAAAACTCCTTCCTGTCCCATGAACCATCTACTCTTCCCTTTTAAAGCAGAACTCCAAAGGTATAAACTAAGAGTAGTGCCGCCACATCCAGGTAGGGCTCAGCAAACAACTATTGAATGGAAAACAGGAGTCCATAATCATCTCCAGCTGGAATAATGAGCAAACCGTATTTGCCTCTGTTGTTCCATCTGTTAAATGAGTATAAACCAGGATGGAAGGGAGTTTGGGAAACCATGAATTTATAGTGATTTTGTGTAAACTTGAATTTTATCTAAATGACCTTAACTATATCACCTCCCAAATGTCACAATTTTGTATTTCCAAGGATAAAAGGAAATATGTTTATACTCAGAATTGCCTGGACTCTTCATGGTCTGGAATTCAGGATGAATCCATTTTGAGCCCCAGAGCACAATGCATCATTACTTCTTCTGAGCAGTTGTTGTAGTAAATGTTTCCCCAGGCAAAGGGGAGAGGGCTGAGCACCAGCCTTGCTTGCTTCTCTGGAGCACCATCAAGCTGTAGTTCAAAATGAAAATGAGATGATGATCTGGCTCCCACTTCTAGCCTGCCCAGGGTCTCTCTGCTTTTCTTTGGAAGCATTAATGTATCCTTTGTGCATGACCAGCGAGCCACCAAGGATGCTCTCTAGCTCCCAGATCCCCTACTGCAGGTTGTCCAGAAAGTGACCACTGGAGATGCCTGCATGACTGAATTAGGAAGAATAGTGCCAAGCCTTTATCTTACACATTTCATCCCAACAAAGTGAAGTCATTTAGTTCATTAAAATAGATTTATTTGACACCTCCTAAATAGAGCTAGACAATGAATAAGGATGACAGGAAAAGAATTGATGCCTTTGAGCTGTGGTGTTGGAGAAGAGCACTGAACATGGCATGGACGGCCAAGAGAACGAACAGATATGTCTTGGAGAGGGTGCAGCTTGAATGCTCTTTGGAGGTAAGGATGATGAGGCTTCACCTCACACACTTTGGACATGTTGCGAGGAGGGGCTATTCCTTGGAGAGGGACATGATATTGGGAAGGATGGAGTGTCAGTGAAGGAGAGGAAGACCTTCAGCCAGATGGATTGACATGGTGACTGATGTAATGGGCTCCTGTATGTAAGGAAGTGTGAGGATTGCACAGGATAGAACAGGGCTTGGATCATAGGGTCACTAGGTGTCATACTCAACTTGGTGGCACCTAATAACAACAATGAATAGTGACCGGCTGCTTCATGGGAGAAAAATGGACAATCTATTCCCACACAATTAAGTACATCTGAAAATTGCACTGGAGGATCAACTCTGAGTTGGTTCTAGCTTCACGGCACATTAGAAAAAAAAATAGTGGTTCAGCTGGTGATACAACATTGAGAATTACTGACATGATCTTTGACCTTCTGTAGTTTGTATTCTGATGGGTCTGTTAGGATTTGTAATTAATCACTGTCCTTATTCCTGGGTCAGAGCCCCAGGGCACCTTGTTGGAAAAGCAAAGTCAAAGCCCCAACCACTGCCTTTGGAGAATGAGAACTGGCAACAAGATATAAAGATATTTGCAATAAAAATATTTTTATTGTAAAATAAACTGGAAAAATACAAGCCAAAGAAATGTATCATTTAATGAAGCATCCTAACAATTATTATACAGATCAAGCAACTTTTCAAACATCCCCAGAAGCTTCCTTCCAATCCTAACTGCCTTCTTCTCTGGAAAAATGGTCCCCTGTCCTGACATTTCTAGTAATTGATTCCCTATCTTTCTTTATGGTCTTATCACTCAAGTGTACCTCCATAAATAAATGGTGTAGTCTTGCCATTTTTAAAAATTTAATCTGTCCTTTGAGTCTCTTAACCTGCAGCTTCCCTCTCCATGCCTCTACCTTTAATTTATCTCTAGAAGAATCAGGATCTTTTGATCCACAGAGTCACCCACCATTCAGATTTTGCTGATTGATACTCTTGGTACAGTTCAACACATTCTTCTGCTTTTTCTGAAAATTGGCAGCTGAGCCCAGAGGCTGGATCAAACTTGGTTTCAGTCTTTAAGATCATAGATGGGGCTGGAGTCTTTCACTAGGGACGCGTGTCTGATTGCCTCTTTTTCTATAATATTGACAGTTGTTGCTAACAATGGTGAACTCTGTTACTTCTTTGGAAAAAGTGTTTTAAAACAGTGAAATTATAATTCTTCCATTTCTTTGTCATATATTACCTTGAGTGCACTCATGCCGTTTGGCTACCTAGTGGTCCAGTTCACATATTAAAGGAGGAACAAATGATTGCTTCTTCCCTTGAATTTACTAGTTTTCAAGATTGTCTTTTGAAGGTGATCATGTTGTTAGCATGAACTAAAGGTCTAAACACAATGAATCCAATACAATTATAATGTCCCCTGATGTCCAGATTGTCTCATATTTGACATATACTTGTGTTTTATAGGTGGTTTCTGAAACCTTCCGACATGATCATTTAGTCTCTGGTAACTACCTTACTATTTGGTCTTATAAGTGTCCCAGGTTCATTTTCTGTTTCAGACAACACTCACTCATTTCTCCTAAAAGCCCTGGAGACTTCTTAGGGCAGAGTCTCTCTTTTCTTTCTCTCATCTACATAATATTGTTATCTACCTTTTTAAAAAACAAAATTCCTCAAAAATGTACACTTACTTTTCCCAATTTCAGTGCAGCATTCATTATGAGACGTTATGTATCTTCCTTCTAAACTTTTTTCTCACCCAAGAATCTTGGTTTTCAAGGACACAAGAGATAACAGAATTAAAATATTCAATAATTTTTTATTGCATGATAGTCTCAGAGTAACAACATTAAAATGAATTCAATTAACACATTACTGAAAAGTTATTTCTTTTCTTCTTCCCCATTCTGGTAACCTTCCTATTTATGCATTGTTGTACTATATATCTCTATTTCTGTATCACCTGCTCTATATCACTGGAGATAGATGCTCCATTGGGAAATCAAGTGCCTCTGCAAACTTACTGGAAGGTCAGTTATGAGTCATTTCAACTTGAGGGCACAAAAGTCAACAATATATTATATTGTTATCATTTCATTTTACTTGGATCCATAATCAACCTCCATGGTAATAGCAGTGAAGAAATCAAAAGACATATTGCATTGGGAAAATCTGCTATCAAAGGACCTCTCTGAAGTGCTAAAGAGCAAGGATATTACTTAAGAGACTAAGGAATACCTAATCCAAGCCATGGTATATTTAATTGCATCCTATGCATCTGAAAGTTGCCTAATTTGTAAGGAAGACAAAAAAAGAATTGATGACTCTAAATTGTGGTGTTGAAGAAGAGTATTGGACTATTGAAAGAACAAACAAGTCTGTCTTATAGAAAGTGCATCTAAGGTGCTCCTTAGAGATAAGATGGGGGACATTTCATCTCACATAATTTAGGCATGTTGTGAAGAGGAATGAGCTCTTGGAAAAAGACACGCTGCTGGGGAAGCAGAGGGTTGGAGAAAGAGACAACCCTGAACAATATGATTTGACACAATGACTGTAGCAATGGGCTCAAGCATACTGGGGATGGTGAGGGCGGAGCAAGTTCCCAATTATGAGTTCTGGCTGACTCATTCAACGACACCTAACAGCAACAATATTGTCAGAGTGTAGAGCTGTTACATATTATTCGCTTTCCTTCTTGATCATCTTTTTTCCCCTATAATTATATTTTATTAATTTTCATAAACATTTACAGAGATTTTGGGTTTCCATTCATTCATTGTTGCACTATTCTCTCTACCCTCCTCCCAGTTTGTTCTTGTCCAAATGCCACAGTGCTTGTCAAAGCCAGTTCTGATTAATCTTCTTTGTCAGTGTGTCCTTTGCCATTCCCTATCACTCCTCCCTGAGAGAGACTTCACCCTGAGTCATAAGGAAAAGGGGATGGCGTATTCTTTTAGCTACTTCCTGCTGAAAAGGGACGCTGTGGGTTTCAGGGTGAAGATCTTCTCTCACTACTCTAAAGGGCCCCTTTGGCAGTAGGAAACACACAGACTATTATGGAGATTGATTTTGGAATTTAGATGCACTCTTATGGATTGTGCTTGGCCGTACATGTTCATATCCTTGAAGGTGTATCATGGGGGTGTTGCAACCTAGAAGACACAAATTTGACTAACAAGTTATAAGTACATGAGTCAAAAATTATGGAAAAGTAAAAGAAAAGATTCTTTCATTGTTTTACAAACCCTCCCCCAGGTCCCCTCTACCATGTAGCCCTCGCTCTAGTCTCCTGTGATGACAGAAATACCTAGTTATATATCTCTTTTAAACAGTTTTCTCCCTCCTCTGTTTCAGTGCAGTATACACTATTGAACCCATCTTACTCAGTCTCTCCCCAACCCCAAGGACAGTCCCATTCTACAACAGTGGCATCATGTAATATTTGTCCTTTTGTGACTGGGATATTTCACTCAGCATAATGTTCTCCAGAGTCAACCATTTTGAATAATATTGCATGAGTTCCTTGTTTTTTAATGCAGCATAGTATTCCATTGTGCGAATATACCACAGCTTCTCTAACCATTCGTTTGTTGATGGGCACTTAGGTTGTTTCCAACTCCTTGCTATTGTGAACAAAGCTGCAATAAACATGGGTGTGCATATATCTGCTTGGATGTCAGCTATGGTCTCTTCAGGGTATATTCCCAGTAGTGGAATTGCTGGATCAAATGGTATCTCTATTTGCAACTTTTTGAGAAAGCGCCATACTGTGTAGAGCTGTTACATATTATTCGCTTTCCTTCTTGATCATCTTTTAATTCTGCAAATAATTATATATTTTATAGACACCTCACAGTATTTCCTGAGTTCTTGCATGTTAGTAAGGGTTGGCCTGTATTGCTTACACTTGAAAATCCGTTTCCTTGGATATAAAATTCTCGGCTCACACTTTATTTTCTTGAGTATCTTAAATATAATGCTCAATATTATTCTGGCATAATTCCTGCATAAAAGTTTTTCATAAAACCATTCTTTTCACCTTATAAGGAATGTCCTCTTTTTGCTAGATGTTCAAAAGATTCTTCATCTTTGAAGTCCCATCATCTTTCTGAAATTATGCATCAGTTGATCATTCTAGGTCATATTCTTGAGCATATGGTATGACCTTTCAATGTGCAGTTTTAAACCTCCTATAACATTATTACTATTTGTTGTATTACTCTGCTTCGGTTTCTTTCCCTGGGGACTCCTATCCTGTATTAGTTCTTCTTTACCTAACTTCAATTTTTGTTTCTTTCTTTAGAATCTTTTGTATTTGGGGTTTTTTTCTTAATTAAAAAAAATTCCTTCATTTCCCCTGTCTTTTATTTGTTCTAAGATGCTATTTAAAAAAAAGATGCTGTACATAAATGTTGTGCTGATTCACTCTTAATATTCTTTTTTGCTTAGTCTTAATTTTCTTTTTAAGTAAGTATCTTGGTTCTTTTTGTGTTGTTGTTGTTGTTAAGTACCATCAAGTCGTAGACGACTTATAGAGACCCTATGAACGAAAGTCCTCAACACTTGCGTGACTTTCATAGGGTTTCCAGAGGCAAGCTATTATGGAAGTGGATGCCACTCCTGCTTCCAAGCTTGTTTTAATCAGGGAGCGCCACCAAACACTGTCCACAGTGGGTAACCATTATCTCGTCTGACGCACCAATGTTCAGCTTCACAGCAACCATAAGTTACCTCTGTATGGCAAGTGGACATATCAGGGCTACACGACCTCGAAGAATGTTTGTCCGAACACAATTAAAACAGGTCTCAGGGCCGCAGGCCCCAGGGTCCTACCGTATTTTACCATTCTTGGCATGCCCAAACGCTGGCAAACTCTGGGCCAGAGACCCCCAATTCATCTAGCTCTGTGGACACCCACTTGGGGCAAAAAGAAAGCAACAAGCGCCCCAGCGTTCCCTACCTGCCTCTCTTCAAGACGCAAGAGGCTGCATCCATCCGGCTGACACTGAGTTCACGAGAAACTCCTGGTTCTTTTTAGTGAAGGAAAAACAGCATTTCCATGGGGTACGAGTGAACTGAAGGTCAGAAGGAAGCTGGGTGTGGGAGTTCAGCGGTCAAGCTCCAAGTTGGGAAGTGGTCGGAGAAGGACCTGCTGGAGGGAGATGGCTGGAAGTGGATTGGCGTGATAAGTAACAATCTTCTTCTTGGGGGGGGGACATTAAATGAAGGAATAACAAAGGGACCCAAGAGAGAAGATTATTCAGTTGGATTCTGAATCACAATCAAGAAATAGTCTTTATCTAGTGCAATCATAATTTCATTTTTCTTGGAGCAAATTCGAAGGAGGTGAGGTCATGCTCGGGGTCGATTTCTCGCCGGGTGCTCTGTGCCTTCAATAGAAGTTTGCGCGAGGCTGGCATGGTTGTGGAATTGCCCCTGGTGCCTTCGTTCACCGGAGGATCCCCTGCTCGCCCTTCAGGCTCTGCGGCGCTGCAAGGTCTCTTCTTCCACCGTCTCTGACCAGTCGAGCAGCTCCTCTGTGCTGGCACTTGGCCCAGCCGCCTAGACTTAACTTTGGGAATGTCTTCTTTTACACCTAATTATTCCCTGAGTCTGTGATTTCATTTCTACGTTTTTCTATTTCTGATTTACACGGTTTATCCATACTATTTCCTAATACCTTTTAGGAGAAGAGTTTACCTACAATGTTTGCTTTTTTTGTAAATCTATCTTTCTGTTGTGTTTTCCATTGTTTATAGAAGTGCTATTCTTATTCTCGTTCTCCTGACACAAGTTGGAGTAGGATATGATCTTGAATCTGTTCTGTTGCCCTTTGCTGTTTTCGTGTAATATTAAAAATATAACAGTTGTTTCTTAATATTACCTGGTTCCTAGAAAAATGTCACTGTTTTATGTGGACTTTCTGTTTTCTTCCCTTATCTCTACCTTATTCAATTTTTATTTCTCTTTTAGCAGTTTCTCCTCAGAATTAGATCCTCTTTGGAAGTAAACCTGGCTTGTCAGGTTTGAGAGCTCGTAAGGGCTAACCTGTTGCATTCCTTTCAATTTAAGACCCTTTGTTCTATACAGGACTAGAGGGGGCAAATCCATCCAATTGCAACCACTGGATCTATGTGCTTTGTAATTACTACCTTTGGGGTGTTCCTGTTCTCAGGACTGTCAAACACATTCTTCTTCTTTTTGTTTATTTCTTCCAGATACTAATGCAATATAGGTTTTTCTTAACTACTGGTGGCTTTTCCCCACCTGGTAATATCTTGGTACCTTAGGAGATACGTTGCCCACTAATTTTATTGTACGTGTTTCCCATAAGTTTTTGTCTTTCTATCTAGTTAATCTTCATTATGCTCCAGCACTGAACCACCTTTTCAAAAACATGAACTTGTTAACATCAATGAAGGAGACTGTCAATGTAAATCGCAGCTGTGAAGAACACCTTGCACTGGACAGACCATTGTGGCAAATCTTGCTGATGCCCTTGCACTATGTCCTCTCAGCTCACCTGAGCTAAAACCCAGCACCAATTCCCACCTCTAAGGCTTGCCTGTCTCACTCTCTTCTCCCCAGGGCTTTCTCTGACATCACCAAAGCTTGCTGAGCTGCTTGCAAAATGATTAATACTCCCAGAAGAACCTTTGACTAATGAGGACAGAGGTTAGTGGAGACAGACCCCAGTCTCTACTCTAGTGTGATGATTCCGAGGTATATTATACAATATTGTATAAAAAGACCCCGGAGGGGGTGAGCTCTAGTTTCACCCATTCATTAACACTTTTTTATTTCCTTCCCTTCTCTCTCTCATTTCCCCTACTTCCTGTTGTTCTGAGATCACATAAACACCCTGCATCCAAGTGCTTGTTTCAGATCTATTGTTGGAGAGAAAACAATCCAAGGCAGAAACTAACCTGTGTTTCAATAACTCTGCCTACTTCAGACATATCTCACACAGTGTTACCTTCTGACCATGTTCAAAGAAATAATGGTAGGTTAATATTTTTAATGGAATTTGGTGAGAACCCTTTCCTGGTCTGTATAGATGAAGTGTTTCTTTTTTTTTTTGTTTTTTGTTTTTTTTTGTGTGTGTTTTGTTTTGCATTGTTTTTAAATTTTTTTAAATTAAATTTTATTCATTTTCATGAACATTTACAGAGATTTTGGGTTTTCATTCATTCATTGTTGCACTGTTTTCTCCACCCTCATCCCCAGTTCGTTCTTCTCCCCCCCCATGTCTGTTTTAATTGTCCAATTGCCACAGTGCTTGTCAAAGCCAGTTCTGATTAATCTCCTTTGACAGTGTGTCCCTTGCCATTCCCTATCACTCCTCCCTGAGAGAGACTTCACCCTGAGTCATAAGGAAAAGGGGATGGCGTATTCTCTTAGCTACTTCCTGCTGAAAAGGGACGCTGTGGGTTTCAGGGTGAAGGTCTTCTCTCACTACTCTAAAGGGCCCCTTTGGCAGTAGGAAACACATAGACTATTATGGAGATTGATTTTGGAATTTAGATGCACTGTTATCAATTGTGCTTGGCCGTACATGTTCATATCCTTGAAGATGTATCATGGAAGTGTTGCAGCCTAGAAGACACAAATTTAACTAACAAGTTAAAAGTGCATGAGTCAAAAATTGAAAAGCAATAATATTCTGAATAGAGCTTCTAATAGTGGCACAAATCAAGTTACAGAGGTAAGGTGGTTCCATTGCCATCCTTACTCTAACTTAATTCTTTTTTTTAAATTTAAATTTGTTATTAATTTCAGTGAAAATTTACAGAGGCTTTGGATTTCCATTCATTCATTGTTGTAGATTTGTCCCCTCCAAAGGCTCCCCCCCACCAGACATTACCCTCTTGGAAAAGTAAAAGAAAAGATTCTTTCATTATTTTACAAACCCTCCCCCAGGTCCACTCCACCATGTAGCCATCGCTCTATATATTTTGTCATTCACGTTCTCGTCACCTCTACAGGAGATTCTGTTTGATCAGCTATTCCCCCCCTCCCTTGACTTTGTTTGTCTTTCCTAAACGCCGTGCTTGTTTTCCAAAATTCAGCAATCCCATCTTCTAATTGCAGATTCTAGTCTTTCTCCAGTCATGAAAATAAAGCGGAATTTTTGTTGTTTTTTAATCTGAGAGTGTCAGAGTGTCTTTAGCTTTTATACATACACACACGCGCACACACACACAGGCACGCATGACTTAACATCTGGTCAGGCAACATTTGACTCCATATATGTCCAAGGTCCTATAAAGCTTTTATATTAACAGGAAAGCAGCTTTCCTTTTGCTTCCTTTTCCCACCTAATTATTTTAGACATTCTCAAATGCCGACTCTAATAGCACTGGACCACAGGTGGGATACACAGGTAAGGGAAAGGATGCTCGGGACATTGGCAGGCAGGTAGGCAGCAGGAGTCTAGACCGCTCTTCTGCGTAGCGAACTGGAGCAGCAGTCAGTGCTGGGCACGCTCTGCTTCCCTTTTCACTGCTTTCATTTCTCTGCAGTCCCACCATCACCCTCTCACTCACTGCCTCTTGATCCATTCCTCTGCCCTTCATCAGAAGTCCAGAAGCAGGGATAACAAGGACTACAGAGAGAGAGTTTCCATAAGGTTTTCACAGAATATCCACCTAACATCCAAATCACATAGCATCCTGTTTCACAGAACGTTATCATAGACATCAAATGATGCAAACTTGTAAACGGAATTGCTGGCTTACTGATTCTTTGTGAATGTGAGTCATGCTGAGTCAAGATAGCCCAGGTAATGCAAGGTCAGGTCAAATGCTACCTCCTCCATTAAGGCCTCCTTGATCTCCAGGCCCACATCAGACCTCCCTCCCTAGGCTCCATCATAATCTACCTTGCATTCTAGTCAGAGGTCTATCTTCCTTCTTGATTGTAAATCGTTCTCCTCCCCCCATCTCACCCCTCTCAGTTCTTTATGCAGGGCTTTGTTGGAAAATCTGTACCTGGAAGCAGACAGCCCAAACACTTGTTGGACTTTGCTCTTGAACCTGCCTCCATCTGCTACTCAAGGTGCATTTTACCTCAGCACACATCTTTACCCAGGGCTGAGCCAGGCCCGTGCCTGCCCTTCTGAATCTTGGGACTAAGCATCAATACCTGAACAGGGATGGAGGATAAATTCATTTAAGCTCAAGACATCTCTGCTAACAGCAAGCAGACAGATAGCTGCGTCTGAGGACAGGGAGAGAGGACAGAGTAACAGACTCTGCAGGCTGCCAGACTGCCCGCCTGCCACAGGCCCCTTTGTGTGGTGTCAAACACAGAGATTTAGAGTGTCTTGGGCTTGTTTTTTTTAAGCACACTTTAAATGCCATTGACAGCACGATGTCTCCAGTACAAAAAGTCGAGAATGAGGCGATTGTCTCACTGTTTCTGTGGCCGCAGACATGACGCCACTGGCCAAGGCTCTGACCTCCAGGACCTCCCAGTCTCTGCCTGTAGAATGATGTTTCCTGAGCTCTGAGAGAGCTCAGCACCAAAGTGACAGCTGCTTGTCTTATTTTTGGCACCAACTGCCTTCTCGTTTGGATGACATGATTTAATTTTTCCGGGTGTACAAGGGTTTTCTCTTTGGAACAATTCTGCTCTCCGGGATTCCCATCAATCTTCCTGAGCACTCCTTATCTGCCTAACTTTACAGATTATGTCATCCTCTTTCAGGAGCCTGCTGACCTTGGCATCTTCTTCCCAAGGCTGGGAGGACTCAGCAAAGCTGCTGCTGCCTCTCTGTGTCTGGAGGGCATGGGGCAAGATGAGTTAACAGCAAATTTTAACATTATCTGCTTTCAATTTGGAGTCTCCAAGGAACCAAACCTAGTTAGGCTTTTCCCAGCTTCTCCTTCACAGAAAATCTACAGGATAGTGGTTCCGGTGCTTCACTGCAACACGAAGTTAGGTATTTCCTGTTGAGGCATCTTTCTATGGGAGAGATATACAGCAGGAGATTATATGGGAGAGAGAAATAGCAGGATGACATGTTGGGGGCCCAGTGTGGGTGCTAGACATTCCTGATCAGCTGCCCTTAGATGTCCCTCTGAGGGTGTGCCCATTCCACCCATGTATACCTCTTGATCTTATCTTCTTGAATGTGTCGTCCATGAGGCTTTTGTTTTCAGACCCAAAGGGAAGGTGCACACGGCCTTGTGTGAACTTCCTGTGCAGTGTGAACATATGGCTCAGGACCACTGAGAGGGGCTGTTCCTGCGGCTGTTTTTCCATCTTGGCTGTGACAGCCAATAGGTTATGCCTCTACTTGTCTATGCTAAAGGCTCTCAGACAATCTCGAGACTTGCTGATTATGGTGTTACTGTTGTTAGGTGCAGTCGAGTCGACTACAACACATAGGGACCCTATAAACGACAGATGTGAACCTTGCTCTATGCTGTACCATCCTCATCATCTCTGCTACCTGTAAGCCTGTTATTAACCTATCTCATGAGGGTCTTCTCCTCCTTTGCTGATTCTCTACTTTTGGAGGACAGTTCCCTCCAAGCATCACGTTAAATTATGTGAGATGAAGTTTCACCATCCCTCCCTCTAAGGGGCAGCCTGGCTGAACTCTCTCCAAGACCTATTGTTTGTTCTCTCGGCAATCCACGGGATATTTAGTACTCTTCTCCAACCCCATAACTCAAAGGCATCTATTCTTCTGCTTTCATCTCTGATGCATAGCAAGTAAATGAAAAGACCATGGTTTGGATCAAGCGCATCTTGGTTTTTTAACTGACATCCTCACTCTTCAGAACTTTGGAAAGGTGCTTGACAGCAGGCGTTCCCAGTGCAACATGTCTTTTGAATGCTGGTGCCAAGGTTGTTGATTGTGGATCCAAGCAAGATGAAATAATTGGCTATTTATATTTTTTCTCCATTTATGCTTTGATGGCTTAAGGGCAAGAAGCTGTGCTGAAATCCCAAAGGTACATGGTTTGAGGCCACCAGCCACTCCACAGGAGAAGGATGGGCAATCTCCTCCCGTGTGATTACCTGCCTCTGAAAACCCTCTGGAGGGTCAGCTATGGGTCAGTTCCAACTCTACGGTCCACAACAGTATCATGATGTTGCTTATTGGCCCAGTGGTGAGCATTTTTGTTTTCTTCACCTTGATATGTAAGCTATACTGAAGGCTGCAGCCTTCACTTTCAGCAAGCAAGGTTGTACCATCTGCGTAATGTAGGTTGTTGATGAGTCTCCCTCCAAACCTCATGACACAGTCTTCCTCATAAAGTCCAGATTCTTGGATGATTTGCTCATCATAAAGCTTGAACAGTGATCTGTCCTCTAGAAGGCAACAACAGTCACTTTTGATTTAGTTGGCCCTTGTTTTCTAGCTCAGGGACAGATCTCAGTTTTCTCCTGATTGAGGCCCTTTCAGTCTCACCATGCAGCAGATGTGTCCTTTTTGTGTCACTTTCTTAAGTCCAAGCAGGGAGTTGCATCCTCACCCAATGGCAAGATCACAATGACATATGCTAAGTGTCTCCAGAATTTTCTTAGGATTTTTTTTTTAATTCAAAGCCATCCTGTCACGGTTTGAATCCACCAGATGCTCTGCCGGGGAAGGAGGGACAATCTCCTCCTGTACCAGTCAGATCTGATTTGATGGTACACTCACACAAAAATAATAATAAAAAAAATTCTTTAATAAAAAAAAAGCCATCCTGTCTTAGGTTAAGTAAGAAAGATGAATGGAAATGGTTAACAGAGAGAAGAAATGGAAAGAGTGCCGTCACATTGTGGGAATTGCACTCAATGTCACAAAATAAAGCAGATGTGAATTGTTGAATGGAAAATTGATTTGCTCTCTAAACTTTCAGTCAAATCACATAAAAGTTTTTAAAAAGTAAAGTAAAACAAAAAGTCTTTCTTCTTCTTTGCGTCTCCAAGCCTAGCTCTTTTTTTTTTAAGCTTCTAGCTATAATTTTTTTTTCTATAATTATATTTTATTAATTTTCATAAACATTTATAGAGATTTTGGGCTTCCACTCATTCATTGTTGCACTATTCTCTCTACCCTCCTCCCAGTTTGTTCTTGTCCAAATGCCACAGTGCTTGTCAAAGCCAGTTCTGATTAATCTTCTTTGTCAGTGTATCCTTTGCCATTCCCTATCACTCCTCCCTGAGAGAGACTTCACCCTGAGTCATAAGGAAAAAGGGATGGCGTATTCTCTTAGCTACTTCCTGCTGAAAAGGGACGCTGTGGGTTTCAGGGTGAAGATCTTCTCTCACTACTCTAAAGGGCCCCTTTGGCAGTAGGAAACACATAGACTATTATGGAGATTGATTTTGGAATTCAGATGCACTCTTATTGATTGTGCTTGGCTGTACATGTACATATCCTTCAAGATGTATCATGGGGGTGTTGCAACCTAGAAGACACAAATTTGACTAACAAGTTATAAGTACATGAGTCCAAAAATTATGGAAAAGTAAAAGAAAAGATTCTTTCATTGTTTTACAAACCCTCCCCCAGGTCCCCTCCACCATGCAGCCCTCGCTCTAGTCTCCTGTGATGACAGAAATACCCAGTTACATCTCTCTTTTAGACGGTTCTCTCCCTCCTCTGCTTCAGTGCAGTATACATTATTGAACCCATCTTACTCAGTGTCTCCCTAACCCCAAGGACAGTCCCATTCTACAACAGTGGCATCATGTAATATTTGTCCTTTTGTGACTGGGATATTTCACTCAGCATAATGTTCTCCAGAGTCAACCATTTTGAATAATATTGCATGAGTTCCTTGTTTTTTAATGCAGCATAGTATTCCATTGTGCGAATATACCACAGCTTCTCTAGCCATTCGTTTGTTGATGGGCACTTAGGTTGTTTCCAACTCCTTGCTATTGTGAACAAAGCTGCAATGAACATGGGTGTGCATATATCTGCTTGGATGTCAGCTATGGTCTCTTCAGGGTATATTCCCAGTAGTGGAATTGCTGGGTCAAATGGTATCTCTATTTGCAACTTTTTGAGAAAGCGCCATACTGCTTTCCACAGGGGTTGCACCATTTTACACTCCCACCAACAGTGAATCAGGGTTCCAGTTTCTCCACAACCTCGCCAGCATTTGTTGCTTGCTGTTCTGTTAAATTTTGCTATTTTGACTGGGGTGAAATGATATCTCATAGTTGTTTTAATTTGCATCTCTCTTAGGGCTAGGGATTTTGAGCATTTCTTCATGTGTTTGTTAGCCATCTGAATGTCGTCTTCGGTGAAGTGCCTGTTCATATCCTGTGCCCATTTTTCTATTGGATTATTTACCTTTATCTTGTTGTGGTGCTCAAGTATTTCATAAATTCTGGATATAAGTCCCTTATCTGATATGTTATTACCGAATACTTTTTCCCAGTCAGTGGCTTCCCTTTTTACCCTACTGGAGAAGTTTTTGGATGTGCATAGGGATTTGAGTCTTAGAACCAAGCCTAGCTCTTAATACTAAGATTAACATTTAGATTAGAGAAGCATTCTAGTTTGTGCTTTACTTTCTAATTTTTTTTATTGTGATTTGAGTGAAAGCTTACAGAGTAGGCTGGCATTCCATGAAACCATTCACATATATTTTGCTTTATTGATCACAATTTCCACATTGCATCATCCCTCTCCCCACTATCTCTCTGGGGTCCTTGTTTTTGTCCATCTTTCTTCCTTCCTATCTTCTGAGTTTTAGCCCTGGACAAATGCTGCCCTTGTGAGTTTGTGTAGTTGGTTGCTCTAAGGACTCAGTGCTATTCTCCACCTTATAGACTTGTCTAGTGTTTGGCTGCAGGCTGTATCATAGGCGTTAGTTCAATTCTGAGCTCAAATGGTGACTCAGGGGGTCCACCAGTCTCTATCAGACAAGTAACAAGTGTGTATGTTGTTAAAAATGATGCTTTTAACTATTTCAGGAACTAAAAAAGCACTTAAGCTCCACTTTCCTGTCACAGGATGTTGTTGTTGTTGTTAGATACCATCAAGTACGACTCCCAGAAACTCCACAAACAACATATCTGAATCCTGTCCTATCCTGTGCCTTCCTCATTTATCTCTGACATATTAAAGCCCATTGCTGCAATCACTGTGTCAATCCATCTGGTTGAGGGTCTTCCTCTCTTTCACCAACCCTCTACCTTTCCAAGCATGATCTTGCTGTTCAAGTAATAGCCACTCCTAAGAACATGACCAAAGTATGTGAGTTGAAGCTATAATTTGCCTCCACAGACCACTCTGGCTGCACCTTCTATGAGACACATCTGTTTGTTCTTTTGACAGTCCATGGTTGGATGGGGGGAAGCTGATTTTTAATTCTTGGTAAGAGTGGAGAGGTTTATTTTGAAAATTCACTTTAGACTGGCAACTTTGGAGAGGGAATCGAGCCCTATAGATCTCCCAGGTCCTCCTTGCAGTCCATGAAACTGAATAACCAATAGCTGCTTGGTTAGGGGTGAGAGGAGTGGCCTACAGGCGCATTAAAGGGATAGAGTTTGTCATCCTGAACTTAACTAGAGGGGGGTCCTTATGTGTCCTCGAGTCAACTACGACTCATGGTGACCCCATGAAGGATTCTGAACTCTGCCCTATCCTGTGCCATCCTCACCAGCTCTGAACCCAGTGTTATGGCCCATCATGTTGAGTGTCTTTCTCTCTTACACGGACTTTTCCAAGCGTGATTTCCTCCTCCAAGGACTGGTTCCTCCTTACAACAAGCCCAAAGTGAGTCTTAACATATCAGTCAACATTTAAAATGAAGTGGCATATTTTTAATGCTGTGCAATAATTACTCATTTACCTCATGTAACAACAACAACAAGAGCAAACAAAACCAAAGCCACAGCTACCAAGTGCATTCCAACTCCATTGGGTTTCCAAGGCTGTACATCTTAAAGGGAAGAGTCAGTCCATATTTCTCCCTTTGAGTTTTTGGTAGATTCAACCCACTAACCTTTGGTTAGCAGAGTACAGGGACTTTTCTGTATATAAATGAGCTCTTTATAGCCCAATGAGAGGGTCAGTCAACATTTAGAGAACTTCTAATGAGCTCACTAAGCTCATTCTGGATACAGAGAAATTAAAACAATAACAAACAAACAAACAACAAAATTCTCAAATTCATTGCAGCCAAATCAGAGCTGACTCATTCATAGCTGATGGTCTAGTGAGTTTTTAGGGCTGAGGCTCTCAGTTTGAATCCACCAACTGCTACATGGAAGAAGAATGCGATTTACTGCCTCTGTTGGAGGGTTATCAATGAGTCAGTTCTGCGTCGACAGCACACAACAATAACCACCACATACATTGCAAAGGAGGAAATTGTCCATTTTTCTCCCCTGGAGTAGCTGGAGGACTCAAATCACATGCTTTTGGGTTAGTGGCAAAACTCCTCACCCATTAGGCCACCAGAGCTCCTTCTGATTATAGATAGATGCATAGGAAAAAAATCCCATTCTGAAGAGAAATCAATTCATTTACCATACAAGCTCTTACAGACAACCTGTTCTCCATCTCTTTGATTGACAGTAAAAAAGTTAACCTGAGCTCAGCCCAGCATGTCATGAATGTTAAGTTCGTTTGGTCCAAATTAAGCAACACTTAGTACATTATGGCATTTATAATTATAAAATGTAATATTGTGACATAGAGTCTCAAAACGTTTTTTCTCCCTCGAAGTAAAAGTAAAAATCACTTTTGTTGACAGTGTGTGGATGGCTCCCGCAGTCACTACCTCACACTGGGCAGTGCCTCCCTCCCACCTGGAGCAGGCCTGTCCGCGATGATGTGTTACAAAGGTTTATGGGAACTAGAGGAGTGACCAACAGCAGACAATGTCAGTGGTGAGTTTCTTTCTTTTTATTCCAGCTAAGAAGCTCAAAATGAACCTGAGTTTGGTGAGACCTTAATAAAGAAGCTGAAGTGGCTTTGAACCCAGTTTGTGACACAAATAGGCTGTTTCTTAAGCTCTGGGGTCAGTGCGGTGGCCAAAGGGCCCTTTGCAGATTGGATAAGAAAAGATGGCATCAAGGCTGCCGTGGCCAGTGGGCTCCGGCTTTGCAGAGAGTATCTCTTCTGAGAGGCCCAAGGGACTGCTCACAGCCCTCCCACCTAAGGTTCCAGGACTCTCTGCCCTGGTTCCTGCCTCCCTCCCTCCTAATCCCAACTACCACCCTCAGTTTTGAGAAGTTCCTATTGTCCTTTCTAGAAAATGCCCCCATTTTTGCTCAAGTTAATTGGAGTTGGGTTTTATTTTTCCAGAAAACCTTACCTGTCCACTAACCTCTGTGTTAATGATTGATACCAATATAAACTAAAAAGCATCTAAATCTGTTCTTTAAAGACAAACTATTCTTTTTAAAAAATGTTATGGTAAATATATATGCATAACAAATTGTTTGTCTTTTTTACTTTCTTCGCACGTACAGTTCCAAGACACTGACTATGTTTCTTATGCTGTTCAATTATTATTTGCTGCGGCAAAAGATTTTCCTTCCTTTTGCTGGCCGGCCGGCTCCATTTCCCAATACGCTGTCCTTTTGTAAGGACTAGTCCCTCCTGAAAACATGCTCAAAGTATGTGAGCCAAACTTTCCCCATCTTTGCCTCTGGTAGCACTTCCGCCCAAACAGCTGTGGGATGTGCAGTTCTCTTTCCCAACACACAATTCAGAGGCAATAATTCTTCCTTGGTTTTCCTTATTCATTGTCAAAATATCACATGCATATAAAGCAAAGGAAAAGACTGTAGCTTGAGTCAGACATACTTAGTCTTTAAACTGATATTCCTGCTCTTTAGCACTTTAAAGAAGTATTTGACAGCAGATTCACCCAATGCAACACATACGTTGATGTCTTTTTTTCTTGTTGTGTAGAGTCATATCTGATCCAATTGGCCAGAAGAAGATTGCCCCTCCTCCAGTGGAGCATCTGGTGGATTCGAACCACATGCCTTTTGGATAGCAGCACAGCTTCTTATCAGTAGACCACCAGAGCTCCCTTATATTTTGATTTCTTGACCATTACCATTCTAAATTTCTAAATTTAACCGGTAACTTTTCAAGAATCTCAGTATCCCCTAAGCGGTGAGTTTCCCTTTTCCCCTCCCTCCCACTTACCTCTGGTAACCATTAATACATTTCTAAAATTGCCTTATCCAAATATTTCATGTAAGTGGAATCATGCACTAACTGCCCTTTTGGGACTCATTGCTCTCACCTTAGTGCTTTCAAAGTCCATTCATGCTATAGCATATTTCAGGACTTATTTTTTTTAAATGGATGAGTGATAATCTGTTGCACATGCCACATCTTGTTTTATTCATCCATTTGTTGGAGAATATTTTGGATATTTGCCATTTTTGGCTATTATGAACAGAGCTGCAATAATGGTGTACAAGTGTCTGGTTACATCCTTGCTTTCAACTCTAAGGGCACATTTCCAGGAATGAACATAATTTCTGACTCATATGGTAATTCAATGTGTAAGCTTTGGAGAAACCATCGGATTGTTTTCCACAATGGTTGTACCATTTACAATCCTACCAGCAATTACTGAGGAGTCCAGTTTCTCCACAAGAGGACATTATCCTTTGCCTCAAAGAGTGGCAGTGGAATTTCACACACAAGTGTCTGGGGTGAGGGGTGTCTTGACCCCCTAGCAAAATCTCTAATGCAGGGAGCCCTCACACAGGCAAGTTGACACTGAGATGTGTCAGGTGACTCTATGGAAAATGATTTATTTTCTCCAGGTTCTCTAAAATCCAACAAGAAAAAAATGGGAGGGGGTGTCATGACAAGTAGAGAGAAAGGAAAGAAATTTTGTCTACTCAGGGACATCATGAGTTTCAGGACTCAGCCTGAAACTTCTCAGGTCCTCCTCTCCAGATGATGACGTTTTAGGAATTGTGGAAACATAGGTGGATCTTCTAAGGGGCCACTGAGAGCTTCTGTTCTAATCCCTTCACCGTTTTAACGAAGCAGGTGAGGCTGGGGAGGGAAAATCTATACTGCAGTCCATTCCCGCACCCAACCACAGCAGAGGCATCTGGAGAAGGCAGCTACATTTGCAGGAAAAGCCCTTCCTTTGAACCTGGGGCTGGTATATATGCATTACACTGACTTTGAGAAATCTTGTGTCACTATAGCGCAGAGGCTAGAGCAAGCCCAGAGGCTTAACATCCAGACCAAGAACACTTTAGCTTCGTTCACTCACGACAATGTGCCAGGCATCTTTGAGGTCACAGGACTTAATTTTCTCAAACGTTTTCATACTTCTCACCTTTTCTCGGGGAGAAGGCAGGGCAGAGTCTATTTTACAGAGGAGAAAACGGATTCAGGGGGCCTAGGAGACGTGCTCAAGGTTGCACAGCTGGTATCTTGGAGTATCATGTGTCTCTTCTTTCCCTCACTGGCCAGAGGAAGGCAGAAGAGGTATTTCCACATCTCCACTGCACATGGCCCCCACGCCCTTCTGAGGAAAAGAAAACGGCTACTTCTCTTAATCGCTAAAGGCACTCGAGACTCAGCAGCTAGGCAACGGGTTTTACAGGCCTTTTATCAAGAACGAGGAGCCGGTAGCTAACCTACAGGTCAGTGGTTCCAACTCATCAGCTGCTCTGTGGGAGGGAGACGCAGCAGTCTGCTTCAGTAAAGATTTACAGGCTCCGAAGCCCTATGGGGCACCTCTACTCAGTCTAATAGGGTTGTGATAAGTTGGCATCAACTTGACAGCAGAGGGTGGGGTTGGGTTTGTGCTTTATCAAGCACAATGTGAGGAAGTCTTTGCTTTTCTGGTGCTGCCTCCAGCCCTCTGACCAAGGACAGGAATCGTCACTCAAAAGAATGATCCAGGCGCAGAGTCCATGGCGAGATGGGGTTGCCTGTACCTTAACTGCTGTGCCATGAATTACTTATTATGATTTTTTTAGTCAAATGATTGGGGGAGACTGAAAATGTGAGGTGTTTGTGGCCTACCAAGGAGAATGAATGCTATTATTGTTAGGTGCTGTCAAGTAGACTCACAGAAACCCCACAAAAAACAGATCAAAGCCTGGCCCGATCCCCCACTATCCTCACCATCTCTCTGCCATGTTTAAGCCCATTGCTACAGTCACTATGCTGATGATCTCATTGAGAGTCTTTCTCTCTTTTGCTGACCCTCCAAGTATAAAATCTCTTCCAAGCATAGGATTTTTTCCCAAGGACTGCCTCTTCCTTAAACATGCTCAAAATATGTGAACAAAGATTCACCATCCTTAACGCTAAGGAGCACCCTGGTTTCACTTTCTCCAAGACACTTACTTGTTCTTCTGACAGTAAATAGGATATTCAATATCCGTTGCCAACATCACCAATTAAAATTCTTTGAATAACTTGTAATAATGTAAATGACACCATTAGCATGGAATCCTGGCTATCAGGTACGTGGAATGTAATGAAGGAATTGGTCAGTTAGGCTTAAAAGGAGCCGTCTTGGAGGTGACATTAATCAAGAAGAGTCAAGAGTGGAGAATGTCCTTTGGAGCTGAGATCCTTGTGTTGAAACTTCTTGGCCCAGAAGATGGAGAGCTGTACCAACCGAGAGACGATAAGAAGCATAGACAGAGAATCAACAGCAGAGGCAGAAGAACCAGAAGGCTGGTTCAAGACACATTAGTTTGCTTCCTGGCTCATGAAGTGAGAAAGCTGAGTGCCATCAGATAGCAGACTTGTCGGCAGAGTGGGGTATGTCTCTAGGCATTTAGTTATGGAGCTTGGCTTGCCTACCCATGGGGCTGGAGTTGAGTGTCTTTATGCAGGAGACTTATTGGTGGAATGGAAGTGTCTCTGTTACATCAGAAGAGTTTAAAGAGTTGTCAGCAGAGCAAATTGGGCTTTGTGGCATTTGTCTGGGTAGAGCAGAGACCACAACAGGGGGCCAAGGGCCTTGCTTGTGGGCATAGCCGAAAAGTTGTTCTGATTGAAGAACTTTATCAGGAATGTTTCTGATCCTGAACTGTAACCTGCTCAAACTCATTGCGCTTGAGCTGGAAGCAACTCATAGCTGACCCTCCAGTGGGGTTTGGAAACTTTCAATTGCAAGAGAGGAGATTGTCTGACTTTCTCCCCCAGAGGTAGTGGTGGATTGAGTTGCATCTTAACTCTCTACAGTCCATGACACCAGAGATCCCTGTAGCCTGTTACTTCCCTAATAAACCCTGTAACTGTGAGTATGAGCTGTGAGTTCTGTGTGGACATTGTAACAAATTATTGTACTCAACAGAGCTGTAGAGAACATGGGAGAATAGAGAAGAGTGATTGGTGTAAGAATTGATGAAAAGTTTGGAGGATGAAACTACAGGAATCAGCTCTGATTTTTTGATGCTGAAGGTGATTCTCCCTCATGAACTTGGTTCTTCTTCTGCCTCATTAAGAAGAGGCGAGACACCACTGCCACATCATTTTTTATCCTTGTAGACCCTCTGGATTGAAGTACCTTGCCTTTCCTCCCTTTCCCAGTTCTGTTGAAATAAACAATAACTACAAGATTTCTCTGCTGTCTCTCCTGGGCCTGAGATTATGCCTCATGGTGCCATCCAACAAGAGTTTCTTCTTACTTTACATTGATTGCAAAGTGACAATTTTGCCACTAATCTTTCTATAAAGACACACATACCAAAAGTTGTGAGTAAGCACCTGGCACTTCATACCTGGATGGACAGTGCCTCTTCTCTTTCTTCGTTGCAGAGGCCTAGACTAACTTTATAAAAAAAAAAAAGAGCACACAGCTTTTTGAAAATCTAGAGGAAAGTTCTTTACTTGTTGTTGTGGAGGGCCTCCAGTTATCTTTGTACATGTACTTGGGGATGTCTCAAAACAAGAAAGATGTCTGAGTGATAAACACCTCAACAACACAGAGACAAATAATCCAATTTAAAAATGGGCAGGGGACATGAACAGACACTTTTATTGTTGAATGAAAAAGCAATTTGCACTGTAAACTTTAACTCAAATCACTATAAATAATCCTTTTTTTAAAAAGACTTGATCAAAAGAGTAGAAAGACAACCTACAAATTGGGGGAAATGACATATCTGATATCAGTATAATCTCCAAAACTTATAGAAAATGTCAAAAATTCAACAACAAAAAGTCAAGCAACCCAATAATAAAGTGGACAAAGAAGATGAACAAGTATCTCATCAAAGAGAATAACAAGGGGCCAACAAACTCATGAAAGATGATCATGGTCATCAGCCGGCAGAGAAATGCAAATCAGAACTTCAGTGCTATACTAGCTGCCCCCTTGGCAAAATGACACTGATTAAAACCAACCAAGAGAGGATGACAATGTTCATGATGAAATGGTAAAGTTAAAATACTTACACATTGCCAGGATGTCCTGCTTGGAAAGGAAGAGTGTCAGCACAGGAGAAGACTGTGGATGAGATGGATTGGTACTGTCACTGCAGTAATGGGTCGGGCGTGTCAGAGATGTTGAGGTTGGCTCAGAAGAGTGCAAAATTCAGACTGTTGTCACAAGGTCACTAGGAGTCGTAGCTGACTCGATGGCACATAACAACTACAACAAGTAGGGTAGTAAAATAGTGTAACCACTGTGGAAAAATATACTAGATGTAGAACTACATTTGATCTAGAATCTCACTCCTAGTTATATACCTAACAGACCAAATAGAAGTGACATGAATGGATTTACTTTCAACTTAATGTTCACTTCAGCATTATTCACAGTAATAAAAAAGATGAGAACTGCCTAAGTGTCAATCAACAGACAAATGAATATGTAAAACACGGTGCATGCATGCATTAGGCTAGTACGTAATCACAAAAATACAACAATAAGTTTACGAAATAGAACATTATTAGATCTGGAGAACTAAATGAAGTAAGTCAATCATATAAGGAAAAATCTTGTTTGACTGCACTTTCATAAGAAGGCAAGAATAGAGATGTGTATAAAGATGACTGTTCATGGTGGGTACCAGGGACAGGTGAGGACAGAAGGAGACTCATTCTCGAGTGGGTCTAACTGTGGATGTAGCAAGTACAGTTTGATTAAAGCAAATGATATTGATGAGAAGCACAAAAGAAACTGATACTTGTACTAAAGAATTTGTTACATAATTGGCTAATAACATCAACAATTAAAAAATTAATCTGTTGTCTAACGTGTGTATAACTAATGTGTGTATAGGCATACAAGAAGGTACATGTGTATACATACACAGTGGACATAATATGTACGTATGTGTACATGACTCTATATGTTAATGTACGTACAGATATACATGTCCAAGGACCTATGTTCATAGAAGACATTAATACAGGTACTCCTCAGACATAACCAAAAAAATCTGTAAATTAGTTTTCTAGATTTAAAACCTTAGAACCTTATTGAGTCGATTGGCATAATGTGGAACACGAAGTTCGCTTTCTGCATCCTGGTGAAGTGAGTCGCATCTTGGGGACTTAAAAACTTGAGAGTGGTTCTCTAATACACAAATATTCATCTTTATTTTACAGGAGCAAAAGAGTAAGTAGAAAACCAAAGTCTTAGAGAGGAAACAAGTCTGCAGGGCTAGTGGCCTACATGATCCATGTTGCCGTCTATCCTGAAGCCAGAAGAACTGGATAGTGCTCAGCGACTACTGACGGTTTCAACCAGGAGCACAACAGACGATGCCACATATAATGAAAGAAAGATATAGAACCAAATGAAAATTATTTTAAAAGGCCAAATTTACTGGATCTGTTAAAGCCAGAGGATTCTTGCCTTGAGGTGATCTCTAAACTTTGAAATAAAACCAGCCCTTGAGATTGTTTTTTAGTGAAATAACTGGCACATAAAAATAAAGACTATTATCCTCAATATGGTGTTGAGTTAGTGGTAAGGAAGTGTGCTGCCCATGCAAAGGTATAGTATTCAAATCCACTGGTTGCTTTGTGGGAGAAAGATGGGCAGTCTCCTTCTTTGCAATCTACTACCTCTGAGAATCCCCTGGAGGGTCAGCTATGGGTCGGTTTTAACTTGATGGTACACAATAACAATAACAACAACAACAACAGCATGGTGTTATATTAGAAAAAAAGTCTGTATGAGACTCTAAGTTCAACATTTAAATAAAAAATGAGATATCAAGGGGGCAAGGAAACTAAGGTACTAGAAATAGAACCAAAGTACAAGGAGAAAGCTGACACACTGTGAAAAATTTAACAGTGTAACTGAACAGTATGTACTGCTTTTGTTGCTCTTAGAACCTTCCTGTAGCTAACCCTCCAGTGGGCTTTCATAGGTAGTTTAATCAATCACATGGAAATAGATTGCCCATCTTTCTCCCCAGGAGAGTTGGTGGATTTGAACTGTGTGCTTTTGGGATGGCAGTGAAAATCCTTACCACTAGGCCACTAGAACTCCCTGAACACTATGTATTGTTGTTATTAGGAGATGTTGAGTATGACTCAGAGCAACACTATTAACAGCCAACCTAAACCTTGCCCTATCCCATGCCATCCTCATAATCTCTGATTCACTAGAGCCGACTGCTGAAGTCACTACGTCAATCCATCTCATTGGAAATCTTCCTATCCTTTGCTGACCCTCCATCTTTCCAAGCGTGATGCCCCTTTCCAGGCCTCACCTGGATACTTGTCCAAAGTATGTGACTAAACTTCACTATCTTTTCCTCCAAGGAGCACTCTGGCCCAAGAGCACCCTTCCCAAGACATATTTGTTCTTTTGGCAATCCATGGAATATTCAGCACTCTTTTCCAACACCACAATTCAAAGGCGTCAGTTCTTCTGTCATCCTTATTCGTTGTTCATCTCTCTGATGGATAGCAGGTGATTGAGAACATGGTCTGAACCAGTCACACCTTAGTCTTCAAATTGACATCATTTGCTCTTCAGCATTTTGAAAGGTACAGCAGACTTAACCAATGCAATGTTGTTGTTATTGTTATGTGTTGTTGAGTTTACTCTGACTCATAATGACTCTTGGCACCAGCAGCCAGGAAATAAAAAAATGTATTGCGATGGGAAAGTCTGCTGTTAGGGACCTCTCTAAAGTACTCAAGAGCAACGGTGTCTCTCTGGAAACTAAGGTCCACCTGATACAGGCCATGGTTTTTGCAATCACTTGTTATGCTTCAGAGAGTTGAACAATGACTAGGGAGGATAGAAGGAGAATTGATGCCTTTGAGCTGTGGTGCTGGAGAAGAGTATTGAATGTACCATGGACTGCCAAGAAAACAAACAGATTCATCCTAGAGAGGGTTAAACCAGGCTACTCCTTGGAGGCAAGGATTCTGGGGCTTCGTCTGACATACTTTGGACATGTTGTAAGGAGAGACAGGTCTTTAGAGAGGGACATCATGCTGGGTAGAGTAGAGGGACAGCGCAGGAGGGGAAGACCCTCTATGAGGTGGATTGATTCAGTGACTGGGGTAATCGGGATGGGTGTGTCAGAGGCAAAACGATTGGCTCAGGATAGAGCAGGGTTTAGGGCTGTTGTACATAGAGTCGCTATGAGTTGCAAACAACTCTACAGCACATAACAACAACAACAGCAAACAACAACATAATGACCCTATACCCTACCTCTGACTCCTGTCCCATCCTGAGTCAATTTTGCTGCCTTTGATACAACTACCCTCATTATCCTAGTTACTGTATCAATCCATCTCATCTGAGGTCTTCTTTTCTTGCACTGTCCCTGTACCCTTCCAAACATATGTCCTTCTCTAAAGACAGGTCCCTCCTGGCAACATGCCCTAAGTATATGAGCCAGAGCTTTAAAATCCTTACTTCCAAGGAGCAGTTTGGTTTCACCCTCTCCAGGACAGATCTGTTTGTTCTCTTGGCAGTTCATATTCTTCTCCCAGCACCACAATTCAAACGTATCACTCTTCTTCTGTCATCTTTGGTCATTGTCTTGCTCTCTGATGCATAGCAAGTAATTTCTCTAGACTGACATCATTGCTTCTCAGTACTCTGGAGAGGACCCTGACAGCAAATTTTCCCAGTGCAATTCGTCTTTTGATTTCCTGGCTGCTGGTGCCAAAAGTGTTGGTTAGGGAACTGAGCAAAAGGAAATTGTTAACAATCTCAGTCTCCTAATATCCTGATTTCTGTTGATACCAAGGGTGTTCGTTGTTGATTCAAGCAAGATCGAATCATCAACAGCTTCAATTCTTTCTCCATCTATCATAATGTCAACTCTTGGTCCGATAGTGGATGTTGAGATGTAATCCATACTGAGTTTTTGATCTTCTACAGCTAGCATTTCATGTCCTCTTTGCTATCAGCAAGCAAAGTTGTGTAATCGGCATAAGCAAGTTGTTGATGAGTCTTCTTCCTCCAATTCTGATGCCACATTCTTTTTTACAGAGTCCAGCTCCACTAATTACTTGTTCAGCATACAGATTGAGTGTTGTTGTTGTTAAGTGCCATCGAGTCATAGGCGACTCATAGTGACCCTATGAACTTGCGTGACTTTCATCCTTGCTCCAAGTTTATAGGGTTTCCGGAGGCAAGTTATTTACGGAAGTGGATGCCACTCCTGCTTCCAAGCTTCTTTCAACTGGGGAGCGCCACCAAACACCATAGGTAACCATTATTGCATTTGACACGTTAGTGTCACGGTGTTAAGCTTCACAGAGACCACAAGTTACCTCTGTACGGAAAGTGGACACACCAGGGCTATGCGGCCCAGAAGAATGTTTCACAAAAAACAATTAAAGACAGGCATTAGGGCCATCGATTAGAGTTGCCCACTTTTGGCTTGGCAGCATTGCTTTTGGTCCACTAGGTGATCCTGATACACAGCCTCCTTGGTTTTTATTTTTAAGGTAAAAAAAAAAAGAAAGAAGAAGATAGATTTATGCACATAACACAACCTTTCCTGCTGAAACTGTGAAGGACCCGAAATACTTGCTTCAGAGGGTCAAGGACTGTAGTCTTCAATATGGATGGATTGAAGCTCAATATCAAGAAAACAAAGATTCTCACCACTGGACCATAGTAAATGGAGAAGAGATTGCAATTGTTAACAATTTCAGCTTGCTCGGTTCTTAGCATCAGTGGTCAGGAAATCAAAAGATGAATTGCACCAGGAAAATCTGCTGTCAGGGACCACTCCAGAGTACTGAGCAGCAACAACAGTCTAGAGACTAAGCTGCACCTGATTCAGGCCATGGTCTTCACAATTACTTGCTGTACATCAGAGAGTTGGAAAATGACAAAGGATGACAGAACTGATGCCTTGTATTGTGGTGCTGGAGAAGAATACTGAATTTACCATGGACCACCAAGAGAACAAACAGGTCTGTCTTGGAAAGGGTGAAGCCAAGTTTCTCCTAGGAGGCAAGGAGTTTGAAGCTTCATCTCACATACTTTAGACATGTGGCCAAGAGGTACCAATCCTTGGAGAAGGACATAATCCTTGAAAGGGTGGAGGGACAGTGCAAGAAAGGAAGACTCTAGATGAGATGGATTGACACAGTAACTGGGGTAATGGGGTTAGGGATGTCGGAGTCAGTGAGACTGGCTCAGGACAGGGGACGTTTCAGAGCTGTTATACACAGGGTCACTATGAGTCACAGGTGACTTGATGGCACATAACAACAACAACATCCCAAAGGGATGGTCCTCCTTCTTTGAAAGGTAGTATGGAGGAGAGACCCCTTCCTGATCCTAAGCCATGCAGTGTTCTTGTCATCTGTTTGAACAACCGCTTCTTGATCTAGGTATAGATTCTGTATGAGTCCAAACAGAGATTCCCATTCTTCTCAACATTTAACCATAATTTGTTATAATCAAATGTGAGCCTAAGTTACTATATGAATTTTAACCCAAAACACAAGAAAATATTATCTTTATTAAAGGGGAGAAAAAGACTGTCTTTGTGTTTCTTATCTATCCCAGTAGGTTGTCACTCAGATGAACCGCATTCTTTCGCCAACGTGTATGGAGGCCGAGATTTTTCAATACTGCTGCTGTTTAATTGATGCCAACTCATGACAATCCCATGTTTGCCAGAGCAGAACTGTGCCCCACATGAATGTCAAAGTGTAGTGGTAAGAAGATACGTTGCTGCCCAGTGAGCTGCCAACACACAGCTTGAATCCACCAGCTACTCCACAGGAGCAAGATGAGGAGAAAAAGGAGAATCTCCTCCTGTGCGATTGACGGCCTCTGAAAACCTGCTGGAGGGTCAGCTATGGGTCGGTTCTGACTTGATGGCACACAACAACAACAATATTATTTTAGATCCTAGGTTTTGTTGTGTTTTTTTTTTCCCCTGAGGTCCCTCTAAGTGCTCTTGAACCTTCAACTTTTCAATTAGCAGCTGAATTAATTGATTATCTGTACCACCTGGAGACTTCCAGAGGCTGTGGTGAAGCCTGTAATAAAGAAGATCTGGGTCTGTGTCATCATTTGGATTGTGTTTCCTCAAAACATGTGTTGACTTGGCTAGGCTGATACATAGTATTTTTGCTGTTACATTCTTCACTTACCCTCCATTCTGTGATTTGCTCTAATTATCTTGTGTGTTGTAAATCCTTGAAGCCCTGATGATGCGGTTTGTTATGTGTTGGGCTGCTAAGCTGAAAAGTTGGTGGTTTGAATCCATCAGTCACTCAATGGAAGAAAGTTACGACGGTCTTCTATAAAGATTTGTAGCCTTTGAAACCCGATAGTGGTGACTGAGGGCATTGGGTTTTTTAAATTTTGGTTATAAACTCTAACTTCTATTATTATCATGTTAGCGAGGCTGGATTAGAGTCAGTTATGTTAACGAGACAGGGTATAAGCTATACTATTAAATTCCATTTTTAATTTTTTCAAATACAATCAGGTTCTATTTTTAATGACTCACTTTTGCGATATGAAAGAGATTATAAAGAAGTAAGCAGAGATCAGAAGGATCCCAACACCACCAAAAAGGAGGAGCCAGGAGCACATAATATATTCTTTGATCCCAGGGTCCCTGTGCTGTGAACTTCCTTGATACAGCACAAAATTCGTGCATGGAGATCTTCAGTGACGCCAAGCTCACAGCCACTGAACTGAGTCAAGGACCCTCCTTCCTCGTTGACAGAGTAGTTAGTTGGTCAGTATGAAATTTCCTAGGGCTAGTGCCATAGACTCAGATTTCTAGTCTTCTAAACTGTAAGAGAACACATTTCTGTTTGTTAAAGAAAATGAACAAATAAAGAAAAAACCCAGGAAAGAAAATATAGAGTATATGGAAAGGAATGCAGCATTGTTGATTCCTAGCAATGCCTGCCTGAATATTAGATGCAAATAAGTGCTAATAAGTACAGTTGGAAAAGGTAATGGAAAAACGCCCTTCCCAGGAGGATGGCTGTGTTCACGTTCAGAGCCGCAGAGATGACAAACAGCCCTGCTCACTGTTCATTCGGTTGTGGGAAAACACACATGGAAGTGTCAGAGAAATTATGTCCACGAAGAGATCCTCTTGGCCAGCAGGTCTTGGTGCTCAAAGGCCTGACTACAGTCTGAGAGCCCTGGGGCAGTTGCCCAGGCGGGCTTTGGCTAGAGCCCAGTGTGATGAGAGGGTGCTGGCTATTGGGGGCCCAGAGAACACAGACCCAGTGGCCAAGCTAGTGCAGCTCTCCCGTCTTTACCCTCATGTTCTTTGTTCTTATCCTCTTTCCTTCTGCTCTGTTCTGACGGCTGTTGGGTGTGGGTTAAATAAAGATTCCACAGCTCTTTTCCTCCTTACATTTAAATCTTTGTCCCATACACTCAGTCACCCAATCTCTAATTGACTGGAGCAAGGTAGGATGGTTTCAGCCATACACATCTACTATCCCTCAGCCTCATAAACAAATAGCATGCAGGCAATAAAACATGGCTGACCAAGGACCGGGCTTGGCACAGCCTCTAAACTCAGAGTTCTAGAGAGGGAGACCCAACACTGAGCCTACTTCACTTTGGAATCAGCAGATGTGGTTCTGGAGCCTGACTCTTCCATCTCCCCAGATATGTGGGCTCCAGCAACTAGATGCAAGATGGCATTCTTACACCTCAGTTTCTTCATCTGCAAAAATTTGTCGATGCTCTGGTGGCCTAGTGGTAAGAAACTGCACTGCAATCCCAAAGGCATCAGTTGGAATCCACCAACTGGTCTGCTGGAGAAGGATGGGCAATCTCCTCCTGTGCAATTAACTGCCTCAGAAAACCCATTGGAGGGTCAGCTAAGGGTCAGTTCAACACACAACAATAACAAAAACCAGCTGCATTGTTGTAAGGATTAAAGGCAGAACCTTGATGGTCTTAGTTTGTCTGTTCATGTTTCCTGGGGCACCTTGGGATGCTCTTCACTTACCTGGGATATTTAAGAAGTCCCCAGGGAGGCCAGGGGCAGAGTTTAAGTACCAGCCTGGCCTGCTGGAGTCCTAGTGCCCAGGTCTCTTCCTTAGGAGTGGCTCTGTCCCTAGCTTTCTGGTAACTCAAGGGTTACAGTCCTCAACTCTCCTTCCCACTCAAGACAAGCAAACCAACTAAGGGGTAAAGTGACAGGATGAGAGGAGGGCAAGCTTCCTTCCCTTTATTTAGCTAAAGGCAGCACTATAATTTTTATTTCTTTTTTTTTTTTTTAAATGTTTGATGTCTCTTCAAGACTGAGGTTGTGACAGATTTACAGTCACAGATTTGACAGTTGCTCATAGTTGCTCCTTGGAGGCAAGGGTGCTCCTTACAAGGAAAAATGGTGGAATTTGGTCTCGTATACTTTAGGCATTGTTGTCAGAAAGGGCGAGAGTCCTAGGAAAAAAGCCATCATGCTGGAAAGGTGGAGGGTCAGTCAAAGAGCAAGAAGCTCATGAGACATAGTGGCTGTAACAATGGATTTGATCGTATCAGATAGGATGCTCAAGGATGGCCCTGGACAAGGCAAGATTCAGATCTACTGTTCGTAGGAACGTGAGCAGTCTGTCAGCTTGATGGTATCTAACAAGGACAGCCCTTGTCAACTCTCCTTCGGAAGACGCTATGTGGACTTCGTGGGTGAAGTCCTAAGGAGACCCTGGGTTATGGAGGCACCTTGAGAAGACTCCAGAGCCCCAGAAATTAAGAGGGGCTGAAACAGACTTTGGGAGCCAAGGTGGCCTAAGGCATTGGCTTAATGTACTCATGCTCCTACAGGCGCAGCCCAAGTTCAAACCTCTACCTCTCAAGAGCTCTGAAGCGAGGGATCCTGGGCTCGCTCCTGCCCAGCTGTAGGTAACTGTCTACCTGGGTGACGCCTTGTTCCCCCACCTCCCACCCCCCAGATACCGCCAGGATGTGACACACCTAGGTAGGGACAAGAGGCAGCCGAGAGTGTAGTTATTGAGAATCCAGAAGGCTAGTGTGGCCCCCGCCACAAATCCCACTGCCCCTCGTGGCTGCGGGACCGCACCCATAGGCTGCTCCTTCCGAGCGCGCGGCCAGCGAGGCCGCGGGAGCCGCAGAGCGCATGTGGGCGCGGCGCCTGTGAGCTCCCAGGAGGACCGAACCGATCGCTGGAGTGATTCCGCCCGGGCAGGGCCAACGCAGCCCCCACCACCGCGGGGCGGGGCCCGGGCCGGGGGCGGGGCGCCGGGCGGGCGCGGCGCTATTTCCAGCCTCGCCGGAGGCTTCGGTAGCACTTTGCTGGGGACCTTCCCGGCGCGCTCGCGGAATCCCGCGGCGCTGCGGGGAGAAGGGTAGAGAAGGTGGCGGAGGCTGCGGCTGGAGACTACCGTAGCCGGGGTAGAAGGAGGAACACGCCGCCGCCGGGCTCTCACGCTCACCCTCTCCGGAGTGCTCTGCCCGCCGGCCGCACGCCACTCGTTCACCGACCGCGCCCGGCTCCACTCGGAGCGGGAGAACGCATCCAGGCCGGGCTGGGGCGGGGGCCCTTCCTGCCTCCCGGCCTCCACGGGGCGAAGGATTCGCTGTGGAGAACTGCGTCGGGGCTGAAGTGCCGGTGACCCTGAGAGCGAAGGCAGCACCAGGTGAGCGCACTGCGTCCCCTTCCCCATCCGTGTCCCCACCCTGTTCCGGCTCCCCGGCCCCGGCGCCACTCCGAGGGGTCCCTGGCGGGCCGGGGACTGCGTTGCGGTTGGAGTCTGGCGAGGACCCGAAGCGGAATGCGAGTCAAAAGCCGCTGGCGGAAGTGGGGTGTATGGGGCTCGGTTAGGCTGCACTTCGGGAACCGGCCCCAGTTGCGGGAACTTTAATTAGACTTTCGCTCCTTGGATTTCACCTGCCGCCTAAGCGCCTTCGGGGTTTGCTCGGTCCCTGCGGACCTCCCGCTCTTTCCGGTCCTGAATGCTGGGTGCCGGGTAGCTGCGGGCGCTGCGCCTGGAGCTCCTGGAGGTCCCGACTGGAGCGCCCTGGGCGCCCAGGGCTTTCCCGCGCTCTGGGGAGTCAGACTTGGGGGCAGGGTGGTGATGAGCCGAGGCTGGAGGAGTTCAGGCTGCCTCGGCGTTTCACCGAGCCTCGCAAAGTGCCCTGCGCTCCCTTGCGCGCACCCTCGCTCGCGACTCCCGGGCCACTGGCCTGTTCTGTGCTGGAGGCAAGTGCGTGTGTGTTAGTGATCAGGCGAAAGTGTGTGAGTACGTGTGGTGTGTCCTGGGTGCCGGAGTCAGAGCCCCGGGCGGCCCTGCGGAGCAGCGCGAAGCTCGTCTGTGCCAAGCCGAGCCTGGCCGTGGCTGCCACTCCAGCTGCGGACTTCTGGCTCTGCGCACCGCTCTGGCCCCCGGGCCGGCAGGGGAGGCGAAGCGCCCCCCCGGGTTTTGGCGATGCGGGGGCCCGGCTCTTGGTTCAGCGCTGCCTTCCTTTCACTCTAAGGCTTGGCTCCAAAGCTCAGCGACCCCACAGGCGGCCGGCGCGGCCCACCCACGAGCGCCCTTGGCTGGCCCTCCTAACCGGGAAGTTGAGAGGCGATTCCGGGACCTTCTGTCTCCCAGCCGTCTTCAGTTTTGATGGGCTCTGAGCCGTGACGGTCTCTTGTCAAAAATGGACGTCCTGGGCCTTTTATGAACTGAGTTGGCCGGCGTTTGGCCGGGGCACGTCAGAGAGGCGGCTGAACCCTGGGGAGTTGGGGGACCTCAGAGTCGAACTAGCCTCCTTCCCACCTCGAGTTACTGCCAAGCATTCTTCCTCAGGACAGAGTTCACCCTGACCCTTGGTTGACGGGAAAGGAGGCTTTGCCGGAGTCCAGCCCTAGATCAAGTTAGTCTTAGGAGCCGAAGTGTGCAGTCCTCTTCAAATTTTCCAACTGTTACAGCATCTCCTGTCCACTTCTTGCCTCGGTCCCAAAGACAAGACAGAAAGTACACAGGAGAGGATGACATGATGCATGATGTTTCCTGCCGGAGACTCTTGATCAGATCCGCCCCCCCCCGCCCCCCCCCCCCCCGCCGGTTGGGGAGGCTGGAAGAGGAGAAGAAACACTTTCAGCAGCCACTTGCAGATTTGCCTCTGAAAAGACTCGCAGGAGGGCTAAATTCAAGCCCCCAAGAGTCAGAGCCTTGCCGTGATAATCAATAATTCAATAGCATTTGAATACATGAAGCCTCCGTGTCTGACCCCATCTCTCACCCTGAGACGGGAGCCTGGCACCGCTTTATTTATCTATTTATCCAGAATCAGATTGCAAGAGTGAATTATGCTCTCCGGATATTGATTTTTAAGAAGACCCCAAATTAAAGAGTCAAGGCTTCCTCAAAAAGCAAGGTCAGGGATTAATTATTTATATGGAGACTGGAGTCGGAGGCGCGAGGGGCTCATTTGTAAATGGCCCGAGCCCTGAATGAGCGCAGTCCACCTGCGAGGCTGCCTCACCTCCCGGGCTTGGCAGCGCCTTCTCTGGACTGTGACAGGAGGAGGCTTTGTAACTCAGCCTGCTGTTTGCGAAGCCTTTTTAATCTTGTAACCAGAATACCACTTGGGAAATTTCATGCATATTTGCTGTGTTTCCATAATGAACATTTACTGATTACAGAGTACCGAGGGAATTTCATTTTTTTAAAACCATTTATTCAAATCCCTGTGTATGTAAGCTAGTGAGTCTAGGAAAGTTGTGCAACTACTTCCCCCCGTATGATTGTTGGGAAAAGTGTGCCTCGTGGCTCATTTCAGAATTGGCTTGAAAGGAGGAGAGTCAGATTCTCAGGATTGTGGCTGTCTGCTTTGTGCTCTGAGTTTGTGCCAGCAGTGGCCTGATAGGCTTTCTGTGGGTTTGCTGCTGAGAGTGATGGTAGTGGCGCCAGCTTAAAGCTTTTCTTGTTTGCTGGTGTGTTGTAGTGGGAGAAGTGTGTGTGTGTGTGTGTGGTTTGTCTAAGGGTGGCTGCTTGCTGGTAAGGCAAACGCTGAGGGTCCTGGTGACTTCACCAACTCCTGTCTACTTACTGCTTGGCTTGGAGCCCAAGGCCCCTGTGTTAGCTCCTTCCAGCCTGGAAGGTGTCACCTCCTTGCACAGCAGTCACATGGAGAAGCACTGGTGGGAACAAGTGCAAGGGCTGGAGCGCAGACACAGCTATGCAGCTTCTGAATGAAACACCTTGACAATGAGTCAGTAAACAGTGTGTAAAAAAAAACCCAAAAAACATCCACCCTTTCAGCTAATCAGAAGGTAATGAGTTACAAAAAGATTTATCTAGTGCTGGCTGGAGAGGATCAATGTGGCTCTGCTGTGGACGCTGCATGGCTACCTTGGAGCCTCAGAGTCTGCCTGGGGCAGCTGGCATGGGAACAGCGATGGTCAGCAAGCTCTCTGGTTCTGACCACTGAGGGATAGCCAGGGCTCATCCGAGTCTAGAGATGTCAGCAGAGGACACTCATGGGCTCAGGCAACCACTGAGACCTGGGGACAGCTGGCCAAGGACCCAGCAAACTCTGACATTTATCAGCTGAAGGCTGAATGACCCTGCCATTAAGAAACCACTGTGGCAGATGATTTACAGACCGGTCATGGGAAAAGTTGTGACTTAGACTTTGGACAAAACTCCTTGTCATTTGTAACTGAGGCTGCATCTGTAGAGTGGGTTGCTAGAGACCCAGAGATGCAGCTTTGTCCATGTAGTTTGACTGGGAAGCCTGCATCTATGTGGGTTCAATACCAAGAAGTAAACCTGGTTCTCACTCAGAAGGCAGCCTTTGAGTGCATGGGCAAGGTGGGCAGGACTGTAGGGGGCAGGAGGCAGCAAGCCTGGGTCTTTGCAGTCCTGCTTCTCACCTTGAAGCCCACGCAGTGATGGAAGTCTGTGCTTCTTGCTGCCGCTGACTGGAGGACAGAGTGCTCTCACCCCGCCGAGCTGGCCCAAGTTGGCTCCAGTGAGCGAGGCTTATTTAAAGGGAATCAGAATTGTCAGTGTTGAAACCCAGAGCCAAATGACTCTCCATCCCTCACTCCCAGTGCCAGCACTCCCAGCGCCAGCACTGCCCTTGCTCTCCACTCTGCTGTTGATGAATGAGAGCTGAGCCTGAGTGTTAGGTGTCAGTTACTGGACCAGGTTCTGGGCCACGCAGGGAGAAAGCTAATCATAATGAGCCCTGCCCTGTGAGCTTTGCAGCCTGGTGCGAGTGATTCATTCCTCATTCACATGCCAGACGAATACACTAATAAAATACTAATCAAGTGTGTGATCCTCTCACTCTCATCGCCGTCGAATCCTAGCTGACCCTCCTCTGGATTTCTGAGGCTGTCTGAACCCCATCCTGTGCATGCCGTGCTCATCATCACTGACGTATTTGAGTCCGCTGCTATCAGTAGAACTCTTTGAGCATCTCCTCCCCCTTTGCCTCCCTCTCCTTTCTAAACATGATGTCCCTTTCTAAGGAATACCTTCTTCTAGCAAAATGCCCAAAGTATGTGAGATGTTGTTGTTATGTGCCATCAAGTCACCTGTGACTCGTAGCAACCTTATGTACAACAGCTCTGAAGCCTGCCCTCTTCTGAGCCAATCTCACTGACTCTGACAGCCCTAGTTACTGTATCAGTCCATCTCATCCAGGGTCTTCATCTCCTGCACTGTCCTGCCACCCTTCTGAGCATGATGTCCTTCTCCAAGGATCGGTCCCTCCTGGCCACATACCCAAAGTATGTGGGATTGAGCTTCAAACTCCTTGCCTCCAAGGAGAGACTTGGTTTCACCCTCTCAAAGACAGACCTATTTGTTTCTTGGCAGTCCATGGTATGTTTAAGACTCTTTTCCAGCACCACAACATAAAGACATCAGTTCTATCCTTCTTAGTCATTATTCAGCTCTCTGATGCATAGCAAGTAATTACAAAGACATGGATTGGATCAGGCACACCTTAGTCTCAGTACTCTGGAAATGTCCCTGACAGCAGATTTACCTAATGTAATTTGCCTTTTGATTTCCTGAATGCTGGTGTCAAAGGTATCGATTGAGAAGACGAGCAAGCTCTAACAGCCAACGACCTCAATCTCTTCTCCAACCATCATGCTGCAGCTGGTTGGCCTAGTAGTGAGAATCTTGATCTTCTTGATGTGGCGCTTCAATCCATATTGAAGACCACAGTCCTTGCTTCACTATTCTTGCCTCTAAAGAGCACCCTGGCTGCATCTTCTCCAGACATAATCTGTTCTTTTGGTAGTTCATGAATATTCAATACTCTTTGACATCACAACTCAAAGGCATTACTTCTTCTTCTGTCATCTGTACTCACTGTCTAGCTCACAGATGCACTTGTAGCTCTCAGTAAGTGATTGAAAAGACCATGACCTGAATCAGGTGCACCTTAGTCTTCAAACTGACACCATTACCCCTCAGCAATGTAGAAGTCCCTGACTTTCCCAATGCAGTTGTCTTTTGATTTCTTGACAGGTGTTGCCAAGGAAGGAAATTGTGAATTCAAATAAGATGAAGTTGTTGACAGTTGCAGTCTTTTCTACATCTTCCAGACTCTAGATGGTGGTAAACATAAAAAGGAGACACCCCGCTTCTTTTGAGACCAAGAGTAGAAGGATTCGACATCGAGGAGGGTCGGGAGGACCTCCTGAAGGAGATGATTTAGACTGGGACAAGAGGGAAGAGCTAAGAGAGGAGTAAATGGTAGAAGAGAGAGAAAGGGGCCTTTTGTTCTGATGGAAGGGAGAGCCGGCAGAGAGGCCACTGTGGAGTGTATAGTGGGTACAGAGGAGTGGGCCACGCAGTCAGGGGCTGAGAAAGAGGCCTAGTGATCAGCAGAATAGAGGAAGGGAGGGAAGCAGGGTTTAGAAGCCTGGGGAGGAATCTGGGACTCTATTCCTCCATGATTCTCATAGCTGACTCCAGAGCAGTTAACAGCAACTCAAAAGCTGCTACCTAGTAGGAGAGTGGAGGGAGGGAGCTGCAGTAACCCAGAGAAAGAGACGTGGATGGACTTGGATCTTCAGGACATAAGTCCTACAGGATTAGTTGAGGGAGGGCAGAAGGGTGATAGGGGACTGGATTGTGTCAGGGCCTTCCCTGGACAGTGACACCCTCTTGTGCACTGTTTGGGTTCCATCCTCCCAGGACTGGGGTGGTGAGGCAGGCCTCTGCACCCGGAGCCCCTGCTCTCACCCCACCCTCCTTCCTCCAAGCCCCTAGGCCTTCCCGTGTGTGGATACCACTTAGCAGCACTCTTGTGAGGACAGCTTGTCTGGGCGTCTGGCTTCTTCCCTGGGGAGTGGAGCAAGAGCTGCCTCCTGGCCCCTCCTCCTGGGTCCTCAGCCTTTCTCTGCTCAGTCTCTGTGTTGACTCTGATGCTTGCCTTCCTCTGACATTGTCACTCATAGGCCTACTGGCCAGATGTGTCCTTTGGCCAGTGTTTCATCCACTGAATTCCTGGTCTCCCAGTCGGTCCTTCACCTGCCACCACTTGCGTCTGGCCCAACAGATGGCTGGCACTTGCCCTGGGGGACCCTCTTAGCTTGTGTACCTTTGCCTCCTCCAGCGGGAGCAGGTCTGCACCCACTGCTGTCCAGAGAGTGGCCCGGCACAGGCTCAGATCTCTGAATGAATGCTCTGTTATTGCTGAGTTTCCCTGTGGCTGGCTGCTGCTCAGTGCAGGCCCAGCATCCTCTTGGGCATTGCTGTTTCCACGAGACTGTCTCCTTGCGTTTGGGTGGGGCAGACAGGTTTGTGAGTCACCCCAGCTTCGTGTTGTGCCCATGCTGCTGACTGTGGGCCCCAAGCTAAGCGACCACTGAGCTGCAGGCAGCAGCCCAGGTCATTGTCACCTTGTCCTCACTCTGTCTGGGCCTGAGCCAGTTCCTCCCTGGCTGGGGCCAGACTTGGAGATGGGAGGGATGGGAGCCAAGGAGAAGGTGCTGGGAGGCACAGATGTACTTCAGCCACCCTCCCCTCCACCACCCCCTCCCGTCTCTCTGGGGCTGATTCGTTGGGCTTGTCACCTGTAGGGTGACCTCAGCAGCCTGGCCTTCTTGAACTGAACCAGCCCTCGCCATTGTGGGGAGCTGGAAGTACCCTGCTGCTCTGCAGTGGGGGATGCAATGGGAAAGCCCTGCTACTAGCCGCTTCTCGCTGGACCCTAATCAGCTCACACTTGGTAGCTGGCTATCTCCTCCTGTGGGCTGCCTCTCCCTGGAGTCTGAGGCATCTTTCTGGACCACACTCACCTACCCCATCCTCCAGCCCCCTGGAGGACACTGGGGCTTAGCTTCTGCCACAGGAGAGCAGTGCTTAGAGGGAGTGTCTGGGGCCCCCAGCAATACTGCCTGATGTTGTCTAAGTGCTGGACCTTGAACCCAGCCCCGAGGAAGGGGAGGGTGCAGATACTTCTCTCCTGGCTTTGCTGGTCAGGGTGAGGTTGGCAAGGAGGACCTCCGTGGCTGCTTGCTGACAGACAGTGTGAGCTGAACTAGACAGCTTTCTTCACTAATTGAGCAGAGGGCATGGACACTGGAGATCCCTTTTATTGAGTCTGTGCCTGCTGCATGGTGCAAGGTCTCTGACTTGGCCTGGCCGCCTTGGTTACTTGCCCTGTGTTTGAGCTCAATTTGGGTTCTGCCTTTTCTCTGCCCTGGTCCATCAGAACCTGCTCCCCGGAGCTGGGGTGGGTGAACATTTACATTGGTTGAACCCAGTATGTGATAGAAGTTGAATGTCTACATTGATTGAGCCCAAGGAACACTATAGGCACGGACTGAGCCTACTTCACGATGCAGACACTCTGTCTACACTAATTGAGCCTGACGTGCAATTCAGACAGTCTACATTGTCGGAGCCCCATTCACCATGCAGGCACTGTCTACACTGAGCCAGTGGAGGATGGAGCCGCCTTCTGACTCACTGAGGCCAGTGTCCTTTCTGATACTTAACTTTACTATGAAGTTCCCTTTTCTAGAAAGCCTTTTACCTGTTGTTGTTGTTGTTAGGTGCCATTGAATAGAGTACTATCCATAGCAACCCTGTTAACAATAGATCTGAATCCTGTCCTATCCTGTGCCATCCCCGCACTTCACACTAGAGCCCAGTGCAACAGTCACCGTGTCAGTCCACCTATTGAAGGGTCTTCCTCTGTTTTGCCAACCGTCCACCTTTCCAAGCATGATGTCCCTCTCCAAGGAGTAGCCCTTCCTAGCAATGTGCTCATAGTATGTGAGACGAAGCTTTATCATCTTTGCCTCCAAGGGGCACTCAGGCTGCACTTTCTCCAAGACATACTTGTTTGTTCTTTTGGTAGTCTATGGGATACTCAGTATCACAGCTCAAAGGCATCAATTCTTCTTCTGTCATCCTTATTCATTGTCCAGCTCTCAGATGGACAGCAAGTGATTAGAAAGACCATGGCCTGAATCAGACACACCTTAGTCCTCAGAGTGACATCATTGCTTCTCAATAATTTGGAGTGATCCCCAACTGCAGACTTTCCCACTGCTTGTACCAAGGGTATTGATTGTACATCCAAGTAAGAAGAAATCTTACCTTACTGCTTCCTTTATACACATCTCGGTCCAATCTGAGTCCTGCTTCTGGAAAATTTTCCTTGATGACTCAGCATTTCCTAAGTCTTATTTGAATCTCTCATGCAGAGCTTGATGCGGGGCTGGGAGTGGCATGGTCCTGGGCGAGGGCCCCTCTGCCTAAGTTGTGCTCTGACCTCCATGCCTCATCTCCTAATGTCATGGCTGGGGACTTACATTTCCAGCTGGTTGGTCATTGCCACCTCATTATGCCTGTACAGCAACCTCGCTTGCCTTTTGCTCGTGAAAGTCACTTAGCGTGGATTACTGATTTGGTGTGCATGAGAAATTGCATTTCTCTCTGCATTGGTTCATCTTGCTTTTTTCCTGCTCAGGATTTGGGCTTCTGTGTCCATTGACGTTGTTTAACTTGGTTGGGTTGGCCTCATTTGCAAACTTAATTTCAGGACCATTCATCCTTGTGAAAGTACAATCTATGCTTGTTACTTAACTCCTTTTCCATAAATTAAAGTGTGCATGGACAAGCATGGCAGCCAGTTCCTGTCTACAACTACCCCTACCTTCCTCTGTGATTTAAACCAGCCCCTGGAGTCAGACTGACCAGGTTCAAATCCCAGCTTAGTCACTCATCTGTAGAAAGAGGATCACAATAGAAGCCCCTTCAGCGAGCTGTTTTGCTTAACAGGAGCCCAGGATAAGTGGCAGCTGCCATTGTTATTATTATTATTATTATTATTGTCCTCATTATTGTTACTCGTTGTGACTAGTCTGCCAGCTGAGATTCAGTTCCCCTCTATCTTGGGTATAAGCGTGTTCATCAAGGGCTTTTTGCCCAGCAATATGGCAAAGTCATTAGGATCTGCATGTTCCCTACAACCAGTGTCCACTCAAGCCGCAATTTTCCAAGTAATTTTAATCCATGCTTTCTCTCTGTCCTTCACTCATCATAGTTCACTGTAGGACTTTTCATTTCAAGTACAGTACGCATGCAGAGAAGTGCACAGATGGCAGGTGCCACACCCCAACCATTCAGTTGTCTCTTCCACCAAAGCAGACTTTAGAACATGACCAGCATCCCTGTGGCCCCTTCTTGTGACGAGTTCTTGTATCTGTTCACTCTTGTTGCTACATAGGACTGTTGCTGTTAGGTGCCCTCAAGTCAATTGCGACTCACAGCGACCTTATGAACAGCCAGTCTGAACCCTGCCTTCTCCTGCGCCGTCCTCATTACCTCTGTCCTACGCAAGCCCGTCGTGGGAGTCATAGTGCCAATCCATTTGGTTGAGGGGCTTCCTCTCTTTCCTGACCTCTCTGCCTTTCACAGCTTGATGTCTCTTTCTAAGGACAACATAGTATGAATGTTGTTATTGTTGTTAGGTGTCATTGCAACTGCAAGTCCATGAACAACAGAGTTTGAATCTTGCTCTATCCTGTATCTTCCTCGTCATCTCTGATTGAGTCCATTGTGTCAGTTCATCTTGTTGAAGGTCTTCCATCAATGTACAGATTCTTCTCTTGATGAATGTTGGGGTTGCCTCGACTTATTGGCTATTATGAAGAGTGCTTCTGTGGACATTTTCCTGCCATCTTTTGGGCATAGGCACGCATTTCTGATACGTGTGTACCTGTTAGTTGTTGCTGTTAAGTGCTTTGGAGTTGACAATAACTTATAGCATCCCCACGGACAACAAATTAAAACCTTGCCCTATTCTGTGTGCCATCCTCACAGTGTCTGCCATGTTGAATCTTAGTGTTGCAGTCACCCTGTCAGTCCGTCTTGTTGAGGGTCTTCCTCTCTTTCTCTGGCTTAGATCTATGCTTTGGAGGAACTGACTGGGTTGCAGCGTACACGTGTCCCTCGTTCATGGGGTCAGCCAGAGTGTGCTAAAGTGCTTTATTCGCGCCGGAGAGTTCCAGTTGCTCCACATCCTTTCCAGCCTCTGTTGCCAGCCTTTCCCATTAGTCATTCTGGTGAATATGTGGAGGTATCACGCTGGAGATTTAATTTTATTTCCCAGATGACTAATACAATGTATTTTTGCCAAGGATATTTTGAACTTGAAAACGTTATTCTGCCACTTTGAATATGCACTTCTATCTCAGAATTGTAGAACCTGTAAAGGGTTAGGGTGGCTTGTAAGACCCTCTTGTGTGGGTGGGTTTACATCTGCCGGGCTGGAAGACATGGGTGGATTCGTCAGGCATCTCTCGAGTCTCGAGTCGAACCTGGAGAACTGGCCTCTTGGGAAGCGGGTCGGAGATGAGACGATGGCCTGTGATACACCAGTTGGTTTTCTTCACAGATTCTACACACACTGAACACCTCTCTGTCCTGGTCCATCATGTCACTGCTATGTCCCTAGTGCACAGAACCAGGCCCTGGTACAGAATGGTGCCCCATAAAGATCCACTGAATGAAAGGCCACATGGGTGATCAGCTCGCTGCCTTTCACTTCTTTCCTGGCACAATGAAGATTCCTTGTGACCTGGCTGCTGTCAGAAGGGCACTGGAGGCTGCATTCCTGGTCCCTAGAAGATGTCCTGTACTTGTACAGTGCTTTGTCCTTTCCATGATCCACTGCCTACCAAAGCTCTGTGCTAGTCTGCCAAGCTCAACCTCATTGCTCAAAGCGCAGGCCATTTAGATACATTCCCTACGTAACCTCATTCCTAACCAGTTTATCTGTTTATGTGTCCCTTTTGAACTCTGGTGACTGAGTGGAGAGGTAAATGCACCGCCATGTGGATCGAATCCACCAGCTGCTCCATGAGAGAAAGATGGGTTCTCTCCTCCTGGGTGATTTACTGCCTTTGAAAGCTCACTGGAGGGGTCAGCCATGGGTTGATTTTGACTTGATGGTACACCCCAACAACAATTGGAGCAGCCTGGAAGCCTTTCACCCCCTGTGGCATACACCCTGCCCTGACTGTCTCGTCAGCTTTTTCAGTACCACCCTGTCATACATGATATACCCTCTGGTCAAGGGTAGGCAGAGGACTGTGTTTGTTACCACCTCTTCTAGTCCCATCCCATGTGGATGAGCACCATGATCGAGTCTCCTTCTCACTGGTGTGGTTTCACCCTTTCCTCAAGTTCAATAGAGAACATGGGCATTGTTACTCTTTATCAGAACTCTTGAGTTCAAATACAAGTTCATCTACTGTTGTTTACAGATCCAGCCATGGTCCCTGGGCAGGGAGAAGCCTATTTACTTAAGGTTCGTAAGGTGCAAATGCTGGCTTTGCTGGAGTGGCTGAGATCTCTGAGTCTTGGAGGGAGGCAAGGAATTTTGACTGCAACATCTTCAAGGGGTCAGGGTACTTGGGCTGCTGCAGCCTGGAATACTTCATGTGACTCTCTCCTGAGAGTCAACAGTGTAAAGTCCACAAGGAAAGAAGACCTAACGTCTGCTTATACCGTGGACACCTGAGAGAACTGGCAAATCTGTCTTGGAAGAAGTTCAGCCAGAAGGCTCCTTAGAGGTGAGATGGTGACACCCATCTCCCATACCGCGGGCAGGAGGGGCCAGTCCGAGGAGGAGGACGTCATGCTTAGAGAGGTAGAGGGTAAGTGAGAAAGAGGAAGACTCAACTAGATGAATTGACGCAGTGACTGCGATGATTCACGTAAGCCTGGTAGAGAGATTGTGAGGATGGCGCAGGCTCAGATAGGGTTGCCATCTGTTGCATGGAGGGTTGCTAGGAATTAGAAATGACTTGATGGTACCTAACAACAGTTGCCTAAGGCAATAATCAGTGTTCCAGGAGAGTTAGGGAAATCCTTGTGGGAGGATAATGTATGTCAAAGATCAGAAGTAAGAATTTGATTTTGATGTGGGTGCAAATTCTCTCCAAGCTGCAAAGCAATGGGGCGTAGACCAAGTACCAGCAAACACCAAGCCTATTGCTTTGTGTCTATTCCGGCACATAGAGACCCTGTAGGACAGTATGGTTTCCATTTTTATGGCAAGAGGCAGGTTTCTCCTTTGGAGCATCTGGTGGCTTTGAACTGTAGACCTTTTGGGTAGTAATGGAACCAATCCCTTTAATATATAGCAACAAATGAATCCATGACACACATATTGTTTATGTGATGTGGAGGCGGGCATGCAAAGATGGAAGAGCTACAAGCAGTTTGGGAAAAACAACACCTTTTTTTTGTGTGTGGAAAGACAGATTAGAAAGGTTCATGCTATTCTGTGATAACTAATTTGAAAGGTTTATCAAAGGGGGAAAAAACACCACAAAACACCACAACCCAACAAAACTCTTCTTTCTCTGAAATTGATTTGAGAACTTGGCAGATTTGAGGAATCACTCAGTAACGTTTTACGGGTCGATGCTAATTTGATGCAGCAGATCAGTGCCTCACGCTAATTTACTGCCAAACCAACGTTAAGCATGGACCTTCCGTGCAAGGTTTATAGGCAGCTGGCTCGTAAAGATGCGTGGTTGTCAAGCACTCTGCTTCTCTTAGGATGTGGACTATGAAGTATTTATCAAAACCCACCTAAATCACCACCAGTGTTTAGCTGTAAACAATCTCTGGGGACTTCCCACTTGGATCATGGGCAAAAATTTCACGTTTTTCCATCCAGGACCTCAGTTCTGGTATGTGGAGAGCTTTTGCCTTCAAAAGGCATAGAGGAAGGTAGAGGAAATCCCTTGGTCCTGCAGACGATTAATGCACTTGCTGCTGACCCAAAGGCTGGTATTTTCCATCTACCCTGAGGTGCATCCTAGGAAAGGTCTGGTGGTCTACTTCCAAGGAACCAGCTCCATGGAGCACAAGTCTCTGACACATGTGGGGTCACTGTGAGTTAGAATCGATCGACAACAGCTGGTAGCTGTGCTGGTCCATGGATTAGAGACTGGAGGAGTCCTGTGGGATGGAGGACGAAGTGGGGGACACTCCAGAAATGCAGGTCTTTCACCACTGCCAAATAACTTGTAACCACGGCTGTTGGGAAAGCTGGAGGAATATTGAATCCATGAGCAGCCTCATGGATTGACACAGTGACTGCAACAGTGGGCTCAAGTGTGTGAGAGACGGTGAGGCTGGTACAAGACAGGGCAGGGCACATGGTCGCTGTGAGTCGTAGCTGACTTGATGGCACAAAGGGAACTCCGGCGGCTGAGTGGTGAGGACTTTCACTGCCAATCCACCGGCTGCTCAGAGCGAGAGAGGTGGGCAGTCTCTTCCTGTGCTGTTTACAGCCTCTGAACACCCCCTGGGTGTCAGCTATGAGGTGCTTCCCACTCTGCAGCAGTGAGCTAAGTTTGGTGTGAAGGATTCTCTAGGAACAGAGACTGTTCGAATCCACCAGTGGTTTCTTGGGAGAAAGATGGGCAGTCTCTTCCCCTTAGGATTTGCGTCTTGGAAACCTAGTGGAGTGTTTGCTCTGGGTCAGAACCTACTAGAAGGCTTGAGTTGGTTTTGTTTTATAAACAATTCTCTGTCCTCCAAAACCCAAATCCAACCCCCTGCTCTACTGATCCCTCCCTCAGGTTTCTGAAGCTGTAAACCTCAGCTGGTGGAATCGAACTGCTCACCTTTTAGTTAGCAGCCAAGTGCTTTCTTGGTCCCCAAGGATGCCCTCAGAGGCATAGCAGGCCGAGCCTGAGTTGATCTTTGGCCACAAAGAAGTACGCTGCCTGCTGCATTGTTTCCTGGGCTCACAGAGTGCTGAGCTGGGCACCATCCTCGCCTTGTCACTCAAATCCACTGTGAGCCTTGCCAGGGCGCCGCTGATCTGGAAGTTTGGTTTTGGACAGTGGAGAGTCTAATAATTAAAATTATCAAAACTCCTGTCTTTCATCACTGGAAAACCCCATTGATATTTCCCACAAAGCGTGGACATATTTCACGTGAGACACCAAATCCCGAATCCCACTGCCTTTCCCGTCCATCCCTGTGTTGATTACAGGCTTTCAATGGAGAAGATTGTAGATGAGGGACCTGTGGCCTGCAGTCAGCACAAAGCCTGTGGGTCCTTGCAAGGGGAAGTTTGATCCTGGGTAAATGTCAGGGCGCTTTTGAAATCTATGTTATGATATCAGCTCATTGCCCACACAGGGCTTCATCTGGATTTCATAAATATTGTATGGGGCTCCCTCACCGTCTTCTCGGCCAGCTGCAGCACACAACAGCCACCTCACCTCCCACCCACATACACCTCCCATCGCAGTTGCAATCTATTGTGGGGAGTTGTCATGAAAAGCCAATTGGTGATATTTCAATCACAATGTTCTTGTAACAAATTCCATTCAGATTTCGACAGAAAGGGAGTTAAGGCTTCATCTCGCTGCTGCCAAGAGAATGATATGCTAAATGTAGCTTCCTGGGGCTCTGGCAGCGATCCAGGGCTTTGTAATTTACACTTCTCCTTCCAGGATGTCCCAGTGACCTTGGAACCTCCAAGGCTGGATTTCTCTGGTGCACAGGCTGCACTCCATCCTCCCTGGAGATGCTCCCTGACTGAGCGCTCAAGGGACCACTGGGTTGGTGCTTGAGAGAGGCAGAGAGAGGGAAAGAGGAGGATGTGATAAGTAATTGGAAGATTGCTTGTTGCTGCTGGACCTCTTCTCTGAAATTTATGCTCACCATCAACCAGTCAAACACTTTGGTTAAAGGTGCCTCTCCCAGGTGACAGGAACCTCCCTCCAGCCCCTAGCACACAGCAGGTAATCCTGGCAAAGGAAGGGGAGGGAAAATACGCAATTACAGCCCTCAGCTATTTTCGGTAGAAGAATAAACAAAATGGCCCAAACTGCTGCTGCTGGAGATTCTAGCTGAGGAGTGGCGTGTAGAAAAGATTAATGCACAATTAAAACCCGTGTAAGGGTAAATTACAGGGTGACAGCTATCTAATGCAAACACCGCAGATGTGTAATTAAGAGGAGTTAGGGCTCTTGAGATGAATTTGCTGAGGAGAGTGTTAAGGAAGCTGAGCAGAAGGGCAGGGCCACACTGGGTACACCATTGGGATTGAGTGGGGGACCTGAAGGCGTGGTGGTGGGGAGGCTCCTGCCTGGGAGTCTGGGCTGCACCTGGGTGCCCCGCCCCCAGGTGGGTACAGACTCCACCTGCTTCCATGCATGCACTCGTCCCCTGTTGCCTGCCCTGGCCTCCCCCCCTCACCTTTGTCTCTGTGGTAGCAAGAGTTGTGGATGTCTTTTTTTTTTTTTAATGTTGTTAATTTCTCCTGCTTTGTCAGCTTTTTAAGGAATATGTTACATTATGTGGAAATTGGATGCTAACAAGATTTGTATGAATAAATTAGACTCTTAACTTTTTATGTTATTACAAAATTGAAATGGACTCTAATGACAGTCAGAATTAATGTTCTGTTTCAAATAAATGACGGGGATGTGACTGCATTTTCAGTGCACTGGCTCATCTTGTGTTTCTCGCCCTTCCTCCATGGTCTGGCCTGAGAGGACACCACTGTTGAGGGCTAGTCTCTCCCTCCCAGGCCGGTCTGTCCCTTGTTCTCTAGGATGTGTCCCTGATGAGCTTGTGGCAGGGGACGCACTGCTCATCTCCTTGCGCTGACCCTTTTTAGGCCATGTACACACCTGGGCTCTGGCATCTCCACTGCTGATCTTCTAATGGTGCCCTCCCCCCCAAAAAAGTTACACTTGGCCTCCGGGAACCCCCTTGCCCATGGTTATACCCTGTGCCATGGCCAAGTGCCTGACTGATGTGAGGGTACAGAGCTTGCCTGTTTGCCTCAATGTGATAGCTTTTTTGAAAAGTCTTCCCAGCTCCTGGGTGCCCTTCTGCCCCCTCCTGTTGTTGGGAGGGTTTCTCTTGAGAGTCCCCACGTTGAAACGTCTGCCCACCATCCTCCACCTCCAAGTTTCAGGCATCAGTTCTTAGAATTTCTGTTTTCTAAACCCACCTTCTACTACTGAGGCTTTTCCTGCTGCGATCAGAGGGCCTGGACTGTTCTTTCTGTCCTCTGTTCCCTTTCTGAGCCCAACAATAGGAGTGAGGTGCTGACCAGTTACTTGGCTTCAGCCCAGCCTCCCTCCGTCCCCCTACCAAGATCTGCGTAGCAGCAAGATCTATAGATTCCCTGTGTTTGAGCTGGTGCAATGTTCTCTGTGGGTTGGGCTCCCAGCTTGGGCAGGGGAGCAGACTAAAAGGGAATTCTCTGTGAAGGAAACTTCTTGTTCCAGGGGAGAAGACAGATGGAGGGGGTACTGGGGTGTTAGCACTGCTCCCACAGCTAAGGGTGAGAGAAGAGAAAGGGACTTGACATGCTGCTGGTGCTCACTGTAAAGTAGGATCAAGGACACCAAACAGCCTAAAAACTAGGGGGCTGGACAGCCCGGAGTGGAAAACTCAGCTACCTGCTGGGTCCAGATGGGTGACAGAATGAGTGATGTGTGTGTGTATGTATGTCTACACATAGATGTATATATAAGACATATGCATGTTTTTTAATCTATCAGTTCAACTCATGCCATTGCTTTTGAGTTGGAATTGACTTGTAGCTAACCCTCCCATGAGTTTTTTTTGTTGTTGTGTGCTGTTATGTTGAAACCAACCCATACCTGACCCTCCAGAAGGTTTACAGAGGCGCTTAATCACCTGGAAGGAGATGGCTCATCCTTCTTCTGTGGAACTGCTGGTGGAATTGTACTGCACACCTTTGGGATCGCAGTGCAGCTTTCAGCTAGGCTACCAAAGCTCCCTGGTTTTTAAGGGTTCTAAGTGCCATGGGCAGAGCTGTTGGATATACGACACCAAAGAGGCGGGCAACTCCTCGTGGACTGTGCCATCACGGCATCCTCTTTCCTCGCTCTCTGCGTTTACATGCTGTTGTTATAGCCAGTTGACTATGACTTGTAGTGACCCTATAAATAAAGGATCTGAACCTTGTCTGGTTCTGTGCCTTCCTCCCCACCTCTGATATACTTGAGCCCATAGTTACAGTTGTTGAAAGTCTTCCTCTCTTTTGTTTACCCTCCATCTTTTCCAAATATGATGTCTTTTTCCAAGGATTGTTGTTGTTATGTGCCGTCGAGTCACTTGCAACTCATAGCGCCCCTATGTACAACAGCCCTAAACTCTGCTCTGTCCTGTGCCAATCGCACTGCCTCTGACACACCCATCCTGATTACCCCAGTCACGGAATCAATCCACCTCATAGAGGGCCTTCC
>NW_006399812.1:15791054-15791683 GCF_000299155.1 Elephantulus edwardii
AAAAAGTATAGGTTTCACATTAGCATGATCAAGTGTTCTGGGATTCCCATTCCTCTCAGCCTTTGCATAATCAATGAAACACAGATAGACATTTCTCTGGTACTGCCTGCTTTCAGCCAAGATCCATCTACCATTAGCCACAATATCCCTAGTACCACGACCCCTTCTAAACCCAGCCTGGACTTCCGGCAGTTCTCTGCTGATGTGCTGTTCCATTTGATTTTGGATAATCTTCAGTAGACTCTTGCTTGCATGTGAAATCAATGATATTGTTCTATGGTTTCCACGCTCTGTTCGGTCACTCTTCTTTGAGATGGGAACAAATATAGATCTCTTCCAGTCAGTTGGCCAACTGGTTGTTCTCCAGATTTCTTGGCACAACTTGGTGAGCACATCCAGGGCAAGGATTAGCCTCTCCTAATAAAATGCCTAGAGTAAGACAAAGTTTTCTCATCTTTGCCTATAAGAAGCTAGTTCACTTTCTTTAAGATGTATTTGTATTTTTGGCAATCCATAGAATATTTAGTACTTTTCTCTAACACCACAACTCAAAGGTATCGGTTCTTATTCTGTTATCCTTACTTCTTGTTCAACTCAGATGTATATGTGTGTGTGTGTGTGTGTGTGTG
>NW_006399812.1:15793088-15793654 GCF_000299155.1 Elephantulus edwardii
CAATACTCTTCTCCATCACCACAGCTCAAAGGCATTAATTCTCCTTCTATCCTCCTTAGTCATTGTCCAGCTCTCTGATGCATAACAAGTGATTGTAAAGACCATAGCCTGTGTCAGACTCACCTTAGTCTCCAGAGTGATACCATTGCTGTTCAGTATTTTGGAGAGGTCCCTAACAGCAGATTTTCCTATTGCAATATGTCTTTTAATTTCCTGGCTGCTGGTGCCAAGACTGTTGACCGTGGAGCCAAGCAGACTAAAGCTGTTAACAATCTCAATCTCTTCACCATCCATCTTGATGTTGCCGATTGGTCCAGTGGTGAGAATCTTTGTTTTCTTGACATCGAACCTCAATCCATACTGAAGGCTGCAGTCTTTGACCCTCCTCAGTTTCAGCAAGCCGGGATGTGTCATCTGCATAATGCAGATTGTTGATAGATCTTCCACCATTCCTGACGCCACACTTCTCCACATAGAGCCCAGCCTCTCGGATAATCTGTTCTGCATACAGGTTGAAAAGGTATGGAGATAGGACACATCCCTGGTGTACGCCCTTCCCAATTTTG
>NW_006399812.1:15799160-15832044 GCF_000299155.1 Elephantulus edwardii
TGAACAAAAGGCCTGAAAACACTCTACAACTATTCACATTTATCAAAGTTCATAGAGCTTTCAGAGGCGTTTTATTTAGGAAGTAGATGCCACCCCTGCTTCCAAACCTGTCATAGTATGTTATTGTTGTTATGTATAGCGACCCTATGAACAGCAGCTCTGAGTCCTTCTCTGCCCTGAGCCAGTCTCACTAATTCTGACACACCAACCCTCATCACCCCAGTTACTGTATCAATCCATCTCATTCGGGGTTTCTCTCTCCTGCGCATATATATATATGTACACACACACACACACACACACACACATACACACTGACTCACAGCTCAAGTAATTGTTATCAAGTCAGAGCCAATTTATAGCTGACCCTCTTGTGGGTTTTCAGAGTTTGTACACTCCACGGGAGGAGATTGCCCATCTTTCTCCCTCAGTCTGGATTCAGACTGCCATTGAGGTGGTTGGTTGGGACTCCAGCACCCTTGCTATAGTTATATAAGCAGACATTTATCTTAATAACTCAGGAAGCTTATAGTGGCTGGCAAACCCCAGGTCTGTGTCATGTAGCTGTGGAGGCTGAGGGATCCAGGAGTAGCAGGCAGAGCAGGCTGCTGGCTCAAATACAGAACCAAACAGACCACGAGCCAGGTGCAGGATCACAGTGGAGCTAAAAGAAAGTCAGGCTTCCTTGTAATTCCTACAGGCAACACACTCAGTGAAACTCCCTCTCATTTGACTGACAGGAGATAGCAAATCTTCTCAAGGGAATGATGACTGTCAAGGGGATGATATCCTCATCAAGGACATGATCACCAACGGCCAGACCAGAGACCCAGAGACAGCTGGCTGATACATAACTTTAACTCTCACTCAGGGCACTGGAGTGGTGGGGTCTGGGATGCCTGGGGCATGTGGTCCAGGTGTCATTGCTGTGAGGGTTGGAGGTTCAGGGTGACCAGGTACTCTGAACTCTAAAGAACTGGTAGATTCTGTAATGAAATTTTTCACCTTCTAAATGTATAGACCAATTTTGTTTTAAGCGTTTAAAACTAAAGTCCAAGTTAAGCAATCACAGCATGTCAGTGTGGACTGCATTTGACTTCCTGGGCTTGAAGAATCTGTAGTTCAGGGCCTTCATTGGCAAAGTAGAGGCTTTCTGCCTGGCGTGGGGAAGCAGCCTGGTGCCTAGTGCCAGGTCAGATTCTCAGAAAGAGACAGTAACAGCCGAGACTATGAGCCACTCCTCCAGAGCAGTTGGGTTCCGTACTGTCTGGTGGTAGCTCGTATCCTGGGACCTCCCCATCTGCTGGAAAGCGATGGTTCTGAATATCTCACAGATTGCTGAAAGAACAAACGAATCTGTCTCTGCAAAAGTGCAACCAGGGTGCTCCTTGGAGGCAAGGATGGTGAAACTTCCCATCACATACTTTGGGCGTGTTGTCAGGGGGGCCCAGTCCTTAGAAACAGAGATCATGCTTAGAAAGGTGGAGGGTCAGTGAAGGAGAGGAAGACCCTCAGTGAGAATGATCGATGCAGTGACTGTGACAATGGGCTTGCGTATATCAGAGATGATGAGGGTGGCACAGGATTGGGCAGGTTCAGATTCATAATTAGATGAACAACAGCAAGTCTGAGACTTCAGTCCTAACTGGATCCTGACAAACCCAGGTTTGAAAATAAAGATATAAAGTTCACCACTCTTCTAGCTCTGGTGTCTATACAGTGTTAGAGAGGAGAGACTTGGATGATGTGATTATCACTTAAGCACTAAACTCATAAATTATATTAATTATATAGGGAGTCCTTGGACAGCACAAAAGGTTAAGTACGTGGTTACCAACTGAAAGGTTGGCAGTTTGAACCTGCTCAGAGATGGCATGGAGAACAGGCTGAGTAATCCACTTCTCAAGGTCACAGCCTTAAAAACCTGAGGAGCAGTCCCACTCTGTGCACTTGGGGCCAGCAGTGGTCAGAACCACCTCGACGGCTGCTGACAACGCATTCTGTCAGCATGTGCTGCTGGCGCTGCGTGCTGCGTGAGGCCTGTTTAATCATGAGGACGTAGTGGATACCTTTCCATGGCAGTGCTTCTATTTCCATCCTGCTTCTGACACTTGCACAGTATGGCTCCAGATGCATGGAACATAAAATTTATTAAATTTATATGTCCCTGTTGGACATTTTGGTGATTTTCGTTTTTGTTCCTCAGCTTGAAGGAATCCGATGTGATCGTTCTTGCTTTATGCGGCTGCTTTGTGACATCAAGGCAGAACTGAGTTGGCCTTCCAGCAGGTTTTTAGAGACTGTAAATCGCATAGGAGGAGACTGCCTGATATTATTCTATGAAGCAGCTCGTGTATTTGAACCACGTATCTGGTGGTAAGAATCTGCGCTGCAATTCTGAAGGTACATAGTTCGTATCTACCAGATGGCCAGTCTGCTTCTGTGTAATTTACTGCCTCTGAAAACCCTCTGGAGGGTCAGCTCTAGGTTGAGTTTGGCTCGATGGCACACAACAACAGCAATAACAACAGCAACAACAACCACTACCACCACCTTTGGTTTGGCAGCACAGCTCCTTACCTCTAGGCCCCCAGAGCTTGCTTCTTGCTGCATAGCCTTGTGTACTTTCAGGACAGGTTCCTCAAAGTGGAATTATTGGCTCAAAGAGTTTCAGTCTCTCGAACTTCCTGAAAGTCCCACCTCTTCCATTCTCAGGAATGCCTGGAGCATGACTTTGTTCTCTTAAGTAATATCAGCCCGGGGAATCTTCAAGTTTATTTTCTCCTCCCATCTTTGTCAGTCTGATAGGTGAGAGGCATGGGTATCGCTTTTAAAAATAACTTGCATTTTTTTATCAGCGTCATACATGTATGTATTTTAAAAGGAAGAGAGGAAAGGGTGGGAGTGGAGGGGTGAGGATTGGTAACACAGTGTTGCATAGTTTGGTGGGTGGGAGGGGGGTAAGGAAATGGGAAGAAAAGACAGGTAATGATGATGGTCCAAAGGTGATTAATTTTATAAAACAGAATGCATGGGGATGATTTTATGAAACACAGTGTGAATGAAGAATAGCGTGAAACACTATATCTCTGTATCATCTATATCTATATCTATCTATCTCTATCTCTCTATCTGTATCTACATCTACATCTATATCTATATCTATATCTATATCTATCTGAACTTTGTAAGCAAACCCATTTTTAAGAAGGGGGGAAAACAGACTTTTAGAAAATACAATTTCCCTGATCCTCCTTCTCCACCTCTCCCAATAACCTTTCCTGAGCCACCTACAATTTTTCAAATTATGTACTCTGGCAGCCTTTTCTATGTCCATATTCCTAAAACAATGAATCTACTACGTATGTAAAATGGCCATCCAATTGTCTACATTCTTATTGAGCACTTGGTCTTGCTTACTGAATTTTGTGTGCTGACTTTATAATTTTCAGATTTGTTACATTTACTAAGAGCCACTTCTGGACTCTTCTACTATGTCTAGTACCAGAATCCACTATTGTAATTACAGCGTATGAAAGACGTCATGCTTGGATAAGTAGAGAGTGAGCAAAAGAGAGGCCGACCCTTAGGAGATGGACTCCACCGTGGCTTGAGCAGGGGTGGAGGGGGAGAGCATGAGGGTGCAGGGGCGGGCAAGCCCTCAAGATGCTGTTCACAGCGTCACTATGAGTGATAGTTGACAGTATCTAACAACAACGATGTGGCTTAGCATCTAACATCAACAATGTAGCATCACACAACATTTTTAGTGTCTTAGAAGGCAGAATCCCTTCCCCTATTATTCTTGTGTGATAAAATTTTTTTCCTCTCTTGGTTGACTTTTCTAGGGAGCTCTGGTGGCCCAGTGGTAAGAAGCTGAACTGCAATCCCAAAGGCATGTGCTTTGACTCCACCAGCTGCTCGCAGTAGGATGAGTGGTCTTCACTCTGAAAACCTACTGGAGGGCCAGCTATTTCCTACTCAAAAGAACACAACAACAATGACAACCGATGCCCTTCCCATCATCACTGTCTTTTTCTGTCCTACTTTGGTGGCTTGTGTGTGGCTGTGCTGCTGGAAACCATGTTGTTGTTATTGTGTACCGTAGAGTCAGAACTGACCCATAGCTGACGAAAGGAGATTGCCCATCCTTCTCCCGTGGAGCAGCTGGTGGACTTGAACTGTGTGCCTTCAGGATTGCAGCACAACTTCTTGCCACTAGGCCACCAGAGCTCCCTGCTGGAAACCATAGCACTGGCATTTTACATGCTGACAGTGTCACTCGTGCTTGGCAGGTTTCAGCATAGCTTCCGGACTGCAGGAGAGTAAGAAGAAAGGGCTGGCAATCTACTTCTAAAACGTTGCAAGTGAATAAATTAGATTATATATAAATATTATTCAATACAGTGCTGAGCGATGGTGAAGGACCAGGACGCATTTTGTTCTATTATACATAAGGTTGTCAAGATTTAGAGATGGCTTCACAGCAGTCAACAACATGAAGAGATGCATGTTAGCTTTAGATATTTGATGGGAACTTGTATTGGGATTATGCATATTAAAATAGACAAATGTAAGATAAAGGTACAGAAATATTGATTTGTTTGCTTTCTTTGTTAGCTACTACCATATTGACTTTTCTAATTCCTTTATTGTGTTTTGTTGTTATGTGCCATCAAGTCAACTGCAACTCATAGAGACCCTATGTACAACAGCCCTAAACCCTGCTCTATCCTGTGCCAATCTTATTGTCACTGACACACCTACCCTCATTACACCAATCATCTCATTGAGTCAATGAGTCAATCATCTTATTGAGGGTCTTCCTCTCCTGCCCTGTCCCTCCACCCTCCCAAGAATGATGTCCCTCTCCAAGGACTGGTCCCTCCTTGCAACATGCCCAAAGTATGTCAGACTTCAGAATCCTTGCCTCCAAGGAGCAGCCTGGTTTTACCCTCTTTAGGACAAATCTATTTGTTTTCCTAGCAGTCCATGGTATATTCAGTACTCTTCTGAAGCACTGTAGCTCAAAGGCATCAATTCTCCTTCTATCATTCCTAGTCATTGTCCAGCTTTCTGCAGTAATTGAGAAGATATGGCCTGGATCAGGTGCACCTTGGTCTCCAGACTGACATCGTTGCTCTTCAGTACTTTAGAGAGGTCCCTGACAGCAGACTTTCCCAATGCAATTAGTCTTTTGATTTCCTGGCTGCTGGTACCAAGAGTGTTGATTGTGGAGTGAAGCAGATTAAGCTGTTAACAACTTCAATAGCAAATATTTATTGAAAATCGATTTTATGCCAGACACTGTTATAGGCACTTTTTTATCAAAGAGCAAACTGGAGGAGGATCCCAGCCTCCATGAACCTTACAGGGAGTAATTAATTCCTTCTATAATGTCATCACTGACTTGGGTATAAGAATCAACACTGGAGCTGGTTCCTTTAGATGGTTAAGTACACCATTGTTCTCAAGCATCTCCACTGTTCTGACACCAGCAGTACCTTGTTGGCACTCTCTCTCTCCTCTGTGTTTGATAATATATTGCAATAACCACAAAACTAATGGAAACAATATGTCTGGAATAACAACTTTCATAACAGAGAAGGATGTAAACAGAAAAGTACAAAAGAGAGAATATAAAAGACAAAGTAAATAAATAAAAGATGAAACATTGAGCTGTATCAAGAGATATCACCAAGAGAGGCGAAACAACAGCATAAGATACTTGGGGTTCTGGAGGTGTGAGGCTGCTAACCAAAAGTTTGGGGCCATGTTCAAGGTCACTGTTGCAGTCACTGTGTCATCGAAGGACTTCTTTTTCATTGACCCTCTCCTTTCCCCAGCATGATGTCCAGAACCAAACCTCAGTGTCTCAAGGCAGAGCCACCAATATCTCAAAGGGGACCTGCTTACACTTTCTGAAAGTTAGTGTTCATTTTTTAAACTCATCAGGAAACTCAAATGACGTCATTGTGTGGGGTTGGCTGTTGGTGGCTCCTTTGGCAGACTTTACTTTGCTCCTGTTGGCAAGCTCTCAGATCTTTTGATCAGCTCCAGCTAAAGACTCACATCATAACAACCTGAGAGCAGAACTAGTCTGTGAGCAGCCTTCCACTTGGGCTAGTCAAGCTCTGTGGGTGACCCTATATTCTGGCTGCTTTGGCCATGCCCTGCTGCCTCTGCTCCTCAGTCTGGGGGCCACTGGAGGCCTGTCACCACCATTTCTCCAGCTTTCCGCTGACTACTCTGCTTGTCATTGGTCCATCTCTTAACCCAGGTCCAGTTTTCTGTTAGTAGTCTGGCTCAAGCTGTGATATTTTCATTTGCTTCATCTGCATGTGAAAGTTGAACACTGAAGACAGATTGATGCTTTTGAGTGGTGGTGTTGGTGAAGAATATTAAGTATACACTGAACTACTTAAAGAACAAACAAGTATGTCTTGGAAGGACTGCGAGCAGAGTGCTTCTTAGAAGCAAGAATAGTGAGATTTCCTCTTACATACATTGGTCATTTCATTAGGAGAAGCCAGTTCCTGGGGAAGAAGATCGTGCTTGGAAAAGTGAAGAGTTAGCCAAAAAAGAGGAAGATCCACAAAATTGACACAGAGACTGCAACTGTGGGCGCCCTTTGTGCAGATTCACAGACTGTCGAGACGGTGCAGGAAATGGCAGGTGGTGTTCTGTTGTTCAAAGGGTGGCTGAGTCACAGTCAACTTGTCAGGACCAAACAGCAGTTATTTATTTTGTCTTCTGCTGTTTTATTGCTGTGCTTTTGTTCTATTAGATTATCTGTTGTCAAAAAACTGAAGCCTGACAGTATCAGTCCTGCTTTTTCTAAGAATTTTATGATTTTCCTTTGAGCATTTAGATTTGTTTTTGTTTGTGGTTTGACGTGTAGTCTTTTTGCGTTGAATGGCCCTAGTACCCTTGCTGGGATTAGTTGCCCACAGGTGTGTGAGTTTAGTTCCAGAATCCTAATTCTATTCCATTGTCTATGTGTCTATTGTTATAATGGAGCCAGGCTGTTTTGATTACTGTAAACATGTAATGTTTTCAAATGGGAGAAATGGTAAAGCCTCCTGTTTCCTTTTCTTTGAATGTTGTTTTGGCTATTTGGGATTTTTCACATTCCCATGTAAAGTTGAGGATTGGATGGTATTGGCATCTTACCAATAATAAGTCTTGCAAATCATGAACATGGAGTATCTTTACATTTAAGTCTTCTTTAATCTCTTTTTGAAGTATTTTATAATTTTCATTGTGTATTTCATTCACTTCTCTGGTTAAATTTATTCCTAGGTATTTTTTTCTTTTAGATGTTGAGAAACTTTCTTCTCTTACATTTGGTGTAATACCCCAGGGAAGCCATTTTGTCCAGAGCCTTTTTTGTTGTTCTTGTTCAGTGGTTTTGGTCACTGACTCATTTGCTATGGGTCTCTTGAAACTTTCTATTTCCTCTTGAATTTGGCTAGGTTATGTGCTCCTAGGAATTTGGCCATCTGATCCGGGTTATCCAGCTTGTTGACATACTGTTGTTCATAATGTTGTTAGGTGCTATTGATTCGAGTATGACTCATAGCAACTCTGTAAACAAAAGATCGGAACCTTGTTCTATCCTGTGCCATCCTACACTTCCTAACACACAAAAGCCCATTGCAGCAGTTACCTGTCAGTCCACCTTGTTGAGGGTCTTCCTCTCTTTCACTGACCCTCCACCCTTCCTAGCATGATGTTCCCCTCAAAGGGGAACACTGGCCTAGCAACATGCCCAAAGTATGTGAGGCAAAGCCTCACCATTCTTGCCCCCAAAGAGCACTCTGGCTGCACCTTCTCCAAGACATATCTGTTTGTTCTTTTGGCAGTCTGTGGGATGGATGTTCAGTGCTCTTATCCAACATCACAGCTCAAAGGCATAAATTTTTATTTTGTCTTCTTTATTCATTGTCCAGTTCTCAGATGCATAGCAAGCAATTAAGACTATGGCCTGAATCAGACTCACCTTAATCCTCAAACTGCAATGATTTACTCCTCAATAATTTGGAGGTGTCCTAACTTCAGACTTTCCCAGTGCAGTGCATCTCCTTATTTCCTGACTGTTGGTAACAAGGGTGTTAATTGTAGAGCTAAGCAAGATGAAGCTGTTGACAGTTTAAATTTCCTCTCCATCCATCATGATGCTGCCGATTGATCCAGTGGTGAGAATCTTTGTTTATAATATTCTGCCCTAATTATCTTTATTTCTATCAAGTCAGTTGTAATGTTGCTTCTTTCATTTTTTATTTTGGTTATTTGCATCTTTTCTTGGAAAAGACATCATGCTTAGAAAGAAGAGTCAGAGAGAGAGAAGAGGGCTCTCAACGAGATGAGGTGATACAATGACTCTAAGGTTGGACTTAGGCACTACAGAGCTTGTGAGGAGGAGGAAGGGTCAGGCGGAGGCCTGATCTGTTATGAATAGAGTTTCTATGAGTTGAAGTCAACTTGGTACTACCTAACACCACTACCCAATTTTTATCATCATTGTAATTATTATTTTTTAAAAATAAAAATTATGCAGATTTAAAGCTGTTTACCAACTTCCTTGCTCATCCTTGGTTATTGTGCCATTTTTTTCCTCAAACTTCTTCACAAAACTCTTCAGCAGTTCTTTCGTGTTAAATCTGTGTAAACTTTCTTGGCCTTTGCTCATTTAAATATGTTATTTCACTCTTATTAGTAAACTGGACATGTCAGAAAACTTCAACAAGGTAAGAAGGAAACCCATAGACTAGGAAAAAATATATTTAACAATGACATACATGATCTAAAATTCATAAAATATTCCAGCACCTCAACAAGAAAACAAGATAAACAATCCAGTCATAGAATGGGGACAGGATATGAATAGACTTCACCAAAGAAGACATTCAGATGGCCAACAAATACAAGAACAAATGTTCAAAATCCCTAGCTGTCAGAGAGATGCAAATCAAATCAACTATGAGATATCATCTCACCCCAGCAATAATAACAAAGTTTAGCAGGGCAGCCAAGCAACAAATACTGGCGAGGTTGTGGAGAGATTGAAACTCTTATTCACTGCTGATGGGAATGTGAAATGGTACAACCACAATGGAAGGAGGTCTGGTGCTTTCTCAGAACATTGGAAATAGACAAACCATTTGACCCAGCAATTTCACTTCTGGGAATATACCCTAAAGAAACCAGAACCACAACTCAAACAGAGGTACGCACATCCATGTTGATTGCTGCATTATTCACAGTAGCAAAGAAATGGAAATAACTCAAGCGTCCATCAACAAATGAATGGATAGAAAAAATATGGTACATCCACACAATGGAATACTACACAGCATTGAAAAACAACAAAATGGTGAATGTTACACAACATGGGGAAGCCTTGAAGACATTCTGCTAAATGAAATATTTAATTCACAAAAGGATAAATACTGCATAACACTGCTGTTATAAAATAGGACAGACATAGGGGGTGAAGGAGAAGGATTGAGGAAAGAGTGGAAAGCTAATGAACATTGCATTAGAACAGACGAGGGTAATAACTTTTAACTAAATATATGATTAAACATTATGTGTATGAGAAAAATTTTGAACAAGGGGTGCATTGCAGGGTGGTGGGCCAAGGGAGGTGAGAAAATATGCAATAGCAAACAAATAAAATAAATTTTTTAAAAATCGTGAAGCTGGATAGAGAGTTCTGGGGTGATAGATCTCTTACATTCGCCCCTTGAAGACCTTAGTCTATTGTTTCCTTGTCCCCACTGCTCTTCAGAGAAACCTGGTTAGTCTGTCAGTTATTTACGGAGAATGTCTTTCTGTTTTTGTGATTTCTCTCTATTTTTAAAATGTACTTCTCAGTTTTACTGAGATTTTTTTCTGAGTAAATATATATATTTTATTATGTTTTATTTCTGTTTCTTGAGTATGTGTTTTTATTTCCCCTCTTTGTTAGTTGATAGAATCCTTTCATTTGTCATCTATTCAAGCAGGCCTCTCTATTATGAATGGAGTAGCCACGGAGGTGCCAATCACGTGTCGGAAAGACAGCATCGCATTGACGCTAATGATATGGAGTCTGTAGCTGACTAGCTGGATTTAAATCTTACTGCAACACTTTATTGTTTTGGAAAAGTACCTACACTCATTGTGTTTCAGTTTATTGCTATGTTAGCTACCACTGAGTCAGCTTTAACACATGACTCGTGTACAACAGAACGAAATATTGCCTGATCCCATCTGATTGTCACAGGTGATGGTGTGCTAGAGTCCATTGTTTTATCCATTGTGTGTTCTGAGTTCCTCTCAGCCTGGGGGCTCATCTGCCTGCCTAGGACAGACAACATGCCAGACACCACACTGTGTGACCCATATGGTTTCTACTGGCTGATTTGCAGAGTGATTACTAGGCCTTTCTTTGTAGTTAGCCTTAGTCCAGAAGCGGCTTAACTAGAACCCGTGCATCTTGACTGGTCTTGCTGATATTTGAAATGATAATGGTACAGCTTCCAGCAGCACAGCAATACATGTCCCACCAGTAGGTCATGCTGACAGATGGCCGGTGATGCCTCACTTTAGTTTTAAATATTGCAAATATTTAAAAGATTGTAAATATTCCTAGATTCTTAGGTTGTGGTGAGAATTATGTTAGTGAATACAGTTCAAGTGCTTAAAATAGCACCTGCTATGGAACCCCATCCGCCGTGAGTGCCCTTGTTGGTGTCTGAAGGACAGATCATGAGCCACCAGCATCCTGGCAACACACAGGCCACTACAGGAGGACAGACTGACAGATGGATGATAGTGCTTCAGTTACTTTTCTACAACTTTCAGACAATACCCTGCCAAATTCTTAGATTGTTATTGTAATTGTTGTGTGTTCTTGAGTAGGTTTTCAGAGGCTGTAAATCACATGAGAGGAGACTGTACATCTTTCTCCTATGGAGCAGCTGGTGGATTCGAACTGCTTGCCTTCAGATTGGCAGAACAACTCCTTACCCACTAGGCCACTAGGCCACCAGGTCTCACTTGCTATGTAGTCCTCAAGTGACTTAATATATGTAAAATGCTTAAAACGGCACCTGGCACTTGGTCAGCTCTTTTAAGTCCTATTATTGTTCATTAAATGCCCCAGAGAATCAGCACTGATGCTAATATGCTTACCCCAAGGTTATTGTTGTCTTTGGGAAGTCATCTGACTTTGCTTCCATCCCTGAGAGTCCCTTTCTGCCAGACTCTTCATTTTATTAATATTATGTTAGATCTTCCCATTCTCTCATCTTCCTCTTTAACTATAGTGGCCTGTTTGCAGGTATACATTCTAGAATTTTAGCTCAAATGTATCTTTGAAGTCACTAATGCTACTAGTTTATCAATTATTTGGTTATTAAAATCTTCTGTCTTGGCTTTTAAGAAATCCTGGAGGCATAGTGCATTACATGCATTAAAAGGTTGGCAGTTCGAATCCACCAGCTGCTCTGCAGGAGAAAGATGGGCTGTCTCCCCGAGTTAGCTTTGTAGTCTTGGAAAACCAGTGGAAGGGGTTGCATGTTGGAATCAATTTAATGGTTGTGAATTTTGCTGTTTTAATTGTGCTTTGAGTTCCAATCACTATATTTCTAGAAAGTCAAATAAAGAACTTTTAAATTTGCCCTCTTTTGGTAGCTTCTTCATCTTTGATAATTCTTTCTTTCTTTAATAATTTCAACCATAATTACATTATCCTTTCCAGATTTCCCTTTCATCTCAGGCTCTTGGGCTGTAAATTCTTCAATTTGCTAACATCTGATTTTCCCTCACGGTGGATCATTGCCGCCAGTGGATTATAATCTCTCCATGATATCTTTTGTTTTTGTTATGTGCCATTGAGTTGACCACGACCTTATGAACAATGTTTCTGAGTTTTGACCTATCTTGAACCAACCTCACCATCTCTGACACACCTGACCCCATTGTCACAGTCGTAATGTCAGTCCATCTTATCTGGGTCTTCCTCTCCTGTGCTGTCCCTCCATCCTTCCAAGCACGATGCTCTTCTCCACGGACTGGTCCCTCCTAGTGACATACCCAAAGTATGTGAGACAAAGCTTCAAAATTCTTGCCTCCAATGAGCAAACCAGTTTCACCTTCTCCTGGATAGACCTGTTTGTTCTGTTGGCAGTCTGTGGCATGTTCAGTACTCTTCCCCAGCACCACAATTCCAAGACATCGATTCTTTATCTGTCATCCTTAGTCTTTTTCCAGCTTTCAGATGCATAGCAAGTAATTGAGAAGGCCATGGCCTGGATCAGGCACACCCTAGGATCTAGACTGACATCATTGCTTTATAGCACTCTAGAGAGATCCTTGACAGCAGATTTTCCCAATGCGACTCTTCTTTTGATTTCCTGACTACTGGTGCCAAGAGTATTGATAATAAATGCAAGCAAGATTAAATCATCAACAACCTCAATCCTTTCTCCATCTGCCTGTTTGCCCGATGTGAGGATCTTTGTGTTTTCTTGATGTTGAGATGAAATCCATATTGAAGGCTGCAGTCTTTGACCTTTTGTAGCAAACACTTCAAGTCCTCCTCAGTTGCAGCGAGCAAAGTTGTGTCATGTGTATAACGCAAGTTGTTGATAAGTCTTCCTCCTCTCCTAATGCCGCATTCTTCTTCGAAAATAGCAGCATGAAATCTAGAAAGGCAAAACTTATCCAGACTTGAAGTTTGTGATCTACTGGTTGATTGAGTCCTTTATTTATTTTTCTGATAACCTGCCACTTGATTCAGAAAAGTATTGCTTTAAAAATTGTTTCTGACAAGAGTTCTCATGGGAAAGGGCTTCTTTGCTTCCATTCTCCCCGTGTGTCCCTGTACCCCAGCACTAATAAATCCATTATTATCCTCCATCAGGTTTCCGAGACCATAAATCTTTACTGGAGGAAACTGTCTAGGTCCCTCAGAGCAGCTGGTGGAGTAGAACAGCTGATCTTTCAGTTAACAGCCCAACTTAACCTACCAGAGACAGCACCAATAGGTACTGTGAATTTAGATGCCACAGTATGAGGGTGGCATTTCCTTTCTGAGAGATTGTCCCCCACTCACAAAGTACTTTCTTTCAGTCAATGGTTGCATTTTTCAATTTTTATTTTACTGAAGCAGGAGAAAGATGAACAGTGTTCTCCCATGCCATTTACAGCCTCTGAAAACCCACTGGAGGATCAGCTATGAGTCAGTTCTAAATGGATCACAAAAAGTTAGTTATTTCAGTGACTTAGGAACTCTTTTGTCAGCATCCTGCTCTTTTCTCTTAGAACTTAGAGGATAAATTGTACAGAAGTCCAGAGTTTGGTTGGACTAATATATATTTACACATTCTTCTCCTAATGGACATTCAGTTTTTCCTGGTGTTGTGTTGGAGCTTAATTCTGTACCTCCTCTTGTGAAAACATCCCAGTGGACACTAAGGGCCCAGGACCTGACCTCTGGGTCTGCTATCAGTTGTTTCCATCCTCTGGGGCTCCAGCAGAGAGGGTGCTGCTTTGTCCCGGCACATGAGAATTTGTATTTTCTTTCTTTTCCCTTCAAGCTCAACAATACTTTTAACTATTTTAGGTGAAATCTTATCTTGCATTTCTAGGACTTTGGCGGTGGGGTTAGTGATAATGAGGTAGTGTGTGCTTACCAGTGATCTTTTATGCAGGACTTTTACATTTCTAAGGGACTCTAGTGATGTATGTTGTGTGTTGTGCTGCTTACCAAAAGGTCAGCTGTTCAAATCCACCTGGCATTGTTTGGCAGAAAGGCGAGCCGTCTCCTCCTGTAAAGATTTACAGCCTCGGAAGGGAATGGAGAGGTGCAATGAGATGGAGCCGACTCAACAGCAGGCTGGAGATTTTGCATCTCTAGTGACAAGCAAGATGGGTGTATGGTTTGGGTTTTTTTATTTTGTCGTTTGACTGGCTTTGCTATCGGGGTTATGCGTTATTCATAGAATTAATTAGGAAGTTTCTCTCCTTTCTTTATGCCTCAGAACATTTTAAATAGCAGAGAAAACTTCTGTTCTTTGAAGGTTTGAAAATTTCCAGTGAAAACTGCCTAAAGACAATATGCCTTTGGGGATGGGCTAATTGTTTTCCACACTTAATTTCCATTCGCTTTTCCACAACTTAGGTCAGTTAGTGTAACTTTTGCTTTCCTAGACTATCAAACATTTAATCAAGATTTGAAAATTTATTAGCATAGAATTCTATGTGGTATTTGTACAACCAGCTTGTGTGTGTGTGTGTTCCTGGTTATAAGTCTTTCTCATTAATATTGGTTTTCCTCTATATTTTCTTGATTAGCTGTTACTAGAATCTTGTCTATTTTCTTGAGTTTTCCTCGCTAACAGTTTTTGAATTCACAAATTCTTTCTACTATTGAACTCTTTTGAAAATAGTATTTCCTTTTTTTATCTTTGATCGCTTTTAAAGGCTTATTTTCTTGTCTGCTTCTGATTTTTTAAGTTAAAAGTCTCGATAATTTGTTATCTTGTTTTTCCCCAGAATTGTTGCTGTTGTTGTTATGTGTCGTCAAGTCACTTGCAACTCATATGCCCTAAACCCTGCTCTATCCTAGACCAACCTTATTGTCTCTAACACACCTACCCTTATTACCCTTGTCACTGAATCAGTCCATCTCATCGAGGGTCTTCCCCTCCTGCACTGTCCCTTCACCCTCCAAAGCATAATGTCCTTCTCCAAGGACTGGTCCCTCCTTGCAACATGCCCAAAGCATATCAGACGGAGCTTCAGAATCCTTGCCTCCAAGGAGGAGCCTGGTTTCGCCCTCTCTTTTAGCAGTCCATGCTATATTCTGTACTCTTCTCTAGAATCAAACCCCTAAGGCACCCATTCTCCTTCTATCTTTTGAGTAAAATTCTGGCCACATTCCTCTGCTTTGTGTAAATGGTCATTACAATTTTTTTGTCTAAAATTATTGGTTAAATTCCTCTTTGATACAAATGAGGTATTCAAGAGAATATTTTTGAGGCTTTGTATTTAATTGTTTTACAATTTTGTTACTAATTTCTAGTTATATAGAAAGTTATCCTCTACAATTTTTTAGATTTTCATGAAAATCTAAAATGCCTTAAATTGTAATGTATTCCATTATTTTACATACAACTAAAGAAAGAGAAAAAAAAAAGACCACTACTGCCTATCAATGCTAAAAAAAGCAAGAGCCGCAACATTAACAGATATATGCACAGTCATATTTATTGTAGCTTCATTCACAATAGTAAAGAGATGGAAACAATCTAAATGCCCAGCAATGAAAGAATGAATTGAAGTATGGTACATTGACACAATGGGAAATTCAAAAATAATGATGGATTCATGAAACACTGCATGACATGGATAACTCTAAAGGACATTATGCCAAATGAAATAAGTCAATCACAAAAGGACAAATATTGTATCAGACAACTATTAGAAAATAAAGAACATTTACACACAGAATTGTTCTTGTACAGGATTCTGGTAGGAGAGGAGGAGATGGGAAAGTGAGTATACAGTTGATTTCATAGATAATAAACACTACTAAGATGGGCAAAGGCAAAGACAATATGGAACAAGTAGATGAAATAATTGATTGAAAAACTAATTTGCATTGTAAGTTTTCACTCAGATCACAAAAGAGACCATAATGCTCAAGGTAGGTAAAAGGAAAAGGATGTCTCTCTCTTTTTTTTTTTTTTAACATATGATTGCTAGTTAAACTATAACATACCATCAGTTATAATCTGCTTCCTGGTTCATCAATGTTGTAAAGAATGCACATCTTAGACTATATGGCCATGGGGTGTAGTCAGAGAATGTGGTGTATGGTCTGTTACTTGTCATATGTTGTAATTTGGTATGTGGTTAAGTGGTTGGTATGCAGTTAGTTTTTATAAATGTTTCACTTATGCTTAAAAAGAACACATCACCTCTGTTTGTGCACACACACACATTCACATGGGTGTATAAATAAAATTTGTCTAAAAGTTGTACTTTTCAGTTCTTATATATTAGTGATTTTTTTTTTAAATATATATCTTTCCAAATCTGAGTAAGGCCTGTTAACATCTTCCATTTTGATGGCTTATTTGTTCATTCTCCTTGTAGTGGCTGGTTTACTTTATGTGTTTTGGACATTCTGATATTAATTGCTGACAAATTCCTAACTGTTGATCTCTCCTTTTTGCCCATCTTTTTTTTATTCTTTGTGCCACACGTCACCCCTATTGATGTTCTTTGCCATACTAACCAAAGAAGAGACAGTGCCATCTTTTCTTTGGTTACTATGTCCTACCATTTTATTAATTACCCCTCAACTTATAGTCTTTCTGTGTTACTATTAAAAGGATTCCCCCTCCCCAAGTGTCCTGCTCTTCATCTTTTGGTGCATGGAAAGTCTGTATTTTAGAGTCTGTTTCTGCAGGAAGAAGAAAGCATGGGGAAGGGCAAGGGCTGAGAAGCCGGAGTGGTCAGTTCAAATCCTGCCTCAACTTTCTACCAGCTGTAGAGACTTAAATACATTCCTTAACTTACAGGAGGTGATGATAATAGATTTGCTAATAATAGCTCATTGCATTATCATGGGGATTAAATAAATCAGTGCATACAAAAGGCTTAGACTAAAGCTAGGCTTATAGCAAGCAATCAATAAGTGTTAGATTAATAGTATCCTCCCTGCTATCGAATTGATGCCGATCAGTCTCTATTTTTTACATCAGCGGCTACTCTTGTAAATTCCATTTTATCACTAATTGTATCAAAAGGAGGCTGAAACCACCTATCTCTGAGTGTATGGATGATAATCACTCCCACCTAGCATGCCGCCTGCATCCTGTGGCCGTCTCAGTGTCCCTTCCAGGGTTGGTTCATTCCCCAGATGCCAGCAAAGCCCTTTCTCACTCATCCTCTTTCCTCTGAGGCTTGATCTTCAGGTACAAGCCTCATCTCTGTTTCTTATGGTTGATAATACTTGAGAATGATGAATATTCTCTAGCAAAGGGTTGTCTGTAGTCTAGTGGTGGTGGATGAGGTAGGGAAGGATAGAAACACATAGGATAAGATCTGGGAGGGATCTCAGTGCAGAACTTCATGTCAGATATATGCTCTCATCAGCTAGGAAGAGAATCCCCATTGAACCTCCATCTTTTAAGGCCTTTTTAGGCCTCATTGCGTGGTCGTGATTGATCACACCATGCCACCTGATCTGGTCAGCCTCCACTCATTTCCTCAAATTTTGTCCAGCTCTTAAGAACCAAGACCAAAGGCCAAATTGTTTACTGCAAGGGGATTTCACATGCCACGCTAGTTATTGCTATTACTAATACTTTGAGCTTGGCACCAATACCTTATTTTGTGGGTGCTCTTTACCACTCTGATTGCAGAATGTGAAGAAGACTTGAAACATTTACTGGAGATCATCAAAACTACAGCCTTCACTTCGACATCAACAAAGTAAAACTCCTCACCACTGGAGCAAACTAAGAATTAGGGTACACCAAAAGTTATTTAGATATTCTGCTAATAATGGACATTTCTCTTTTCCCATTCTTGCTATTAAATGCAGTGCTAGGAAGCTCTGGTGGCCTAGTAACAAGATGCTGTGCTGCAATCCCGAAGGCACGTGGTTCAAGGCCACCAGTTGTCCGCAGAAGAGTGGGCAATCTCCTCTTGTGTGTGTGATTAACTGCCTCTGAAAGCCTGCTGGAGAGTCAGCTATGAGTCAGTTACAACTCTACGGTTCACAACAACAACAACAACAACAACGTAAACAGTTTTCTATTCCGTTTTTGGTTAGATTACATATTACTATAGAGTGGAGACTTGATGGTTGAGTAAAGATTTCTGCTTAAATTTCTTCCCCTGTACTTTATATTAAACTAAATTGTATAAATTATCTATGAGTAAACCAGGAACTTGAGAATTCCTTTAGTTGAGAACGAAACTTGTGTGAGAGAGCTCAATTCATTACATTTATTACTTTTAATATTTATTTTAATATTTATTAATCCTCTTCATCTCTCACTTTCATTTTGTTTACATAATTTGTTCACTTAAAGAGTGGTAAAACTTTCATGATGGGTGACTTATCAAGCCTCCTTCTTTGGCCCTAATCTATTGTGCTCTGTAGACTGTATTATGAGATGACCTTGGGCTTGTGCCCGACAGGTTACCACATGGGGTGGGCCCCTTGTATCCTCTTGAAGCTTTCCTGAACCTCAAAGTTTGGACTCTGTGCTTCCTGGGAGCCTTGACTGTGGACCATCACTAAGTGCTATCTTTACCATGGCTGCCAGGGATTCCCTGCTGTGCCTCATATCCTAACCACCTTTCTTCCACCAGATTCCACTTCTCTTTATTAGAATATTTATTTTAGCTTTCCATGGGAGTTTGTAATCGTTAAGGACTAAGCCCATGGTTGTTATGGCTATTGTTAGGCATAGCTTCCTCACAACAACACAATACATAACAGAACAAAACGTTTCCTGGATTTGTGCTGTCCTCACAATCATTGGTATGCTTGAGCCTGTTATTGTGCAGCCTAGCTCTGGTGGCTTAGTGGTAAGAAGTTGTAGTGACAACTCAGAAAAACATGACTTGAGTGACTCCCCTTCCGTGCAATTTAATGCCACTGAAAACCAGCTGGAGGGCCAGCTAGAACTTCAACTTGATGGTATATAATAAACATACTATCTGTCATTCTTAACCCCAGAGTCTTTTATCTTTCCTTTCTAAGCAGCTTTTTCTAAGCTAGGAAGTTCTTTTCCCATCTGCTCACCTTAACTATCCTCCTTAGCTCCAACCTCCCTCTTCCTCAGAATGTACACCATCTATATATATATCCCAGAACACTTGATCGTGCTCATGCAAAACCTATACTTGGACCCGGAGGCAGTCATCAGAACAGAGCAAGGAGACACTCCATGGTTCAAAATTGGGAAGGGTGTACTCCAGGGCTGTATACTGTCTCCGTACCTTTTCAAACTTTATGCAGAACAGGTTATCCAGGAGGCTGGGCTCTATGAGAAATGTGGCATCAGGATCGGAGGAAGACTCATCAACAATCTGTGTTATGCAGATGACACAACCCTACTTGCTGAAACTGAGGAGGACCTGAAGCCCTTGCTGCAGAAAGTCAGGGACTGCAGTCTTCAGTATGGATTGAGGCTCAATATCAATAAAACAAAGATTCTCACCACAGGGCTGATTGGCAGCATCATAAGAGATTGAGATTATTCACAGTTTTGGTTTGCTTGGATACACAGTCAACACTCTTGGCACCAGCAGCCAGGAAATTAAAAGATGTGTTGTGATGAGAAAGTCTGCAGTTAGATACCTCTCTAAAGTGCTGAAGTGCAGAGGTGTCAGTCTGGAGACTAAGGTGTGCCTGATTCATGCCATGGTCTTTGCAATCACTTGCTATGCATCAGAGAGTTGGACAATGACTAGGGAGGACAGAAGGAGAATTGATGCCTTTGAGCTGTGGTGTTGGAGAAGAGTATTGAATATACCTTGGACTGCTAGGAAAACAAACAGGTTCATCCTAGAGAGGGTGAAGCCAGGGTGCTCCTTGGAGGCAAGGATTCTGAAGCTTTTTCTGACATACTTTGGACATATTGCAAGGAGGGACCAGTTCTTGGAGAGGGATGTCATACTTGGGACGGTGGAGGGACAGAGCAGGAGAGGAAGACCCTCGATGAGATGATTCAGTGACTGGGGTAACAGGGATAGGTGTGGCGGAGATGGTGAGATTGGCACAGGATAGGGCAAGGTTTAGGTTTGTTGTGCGTAGGGTCATTATGAGTCACAGGTGACTCGACGGCATGTAACAACAACAACAACAACAACAACAACAACAACAATAACTATGCTTCTAGTACCCCTGATTCCCTCTGTGGGGTCACGTAGCCTGTGGAGCTGGAAGCATGGCTTTTGGGGGTGTGGTAGCCAAGGCTGCTTGTCTGGGAGGGAGCCCCAGAAATGTCTCTCCCGTCAGTAAGGCACAAGGAGGAAATTGTCCACCTCCACAGTGATGTTGGAGACTTGGCTAACAGCAGACGTTTGCTGAAAGCCTCCAACCCTCCCAGCTCTAGCGCAGTTGCACTATGTATGTTATTTCATTTCTCATAACAAATCCTGTAAACTGTTAATGAGGAGGAGCCCAAGGTTCAGCCCCCTGTATGTTCACCCACTTGTCAGCAGCCCATTCTCAGGGACTTCAGCGGAGCAGATTTCTATCTTTCCCCACAAGAGGTTCTAAGACCATTTGCAGTTCTGACTCTGACTTGGTTTGGCTCCATGGCTCCTGGTCTAGACTCCTGTGGGACTACTGCTCCTTCCACTGGATGGGCACCCGGTATTCAGCCACTGGGCACTGTGGACGGACAGAAGGCCTGCATCACATGAGTATGTTCTCTGCCGGCAGCCCAAGTGGGCTTTTAAAATGGAAAAGGGGACACATGGCACTCCGCTCACATTCTTCCTGCCTGACAATATCCTTCCCCAAGAGACCCTCCCTTCAGGTCTCTTTGGTCCCAGGCAATGGGACCTGCCTAATGCTGGCCAGCTCCGAGGGTGATGGTCCCATCTCAGGGAACTAACTGTTCATGCATCACTTGAAGCTCCACGTGGGTAAGATGAAGCTGTGGTCCCAGCGCTGCCCCCTGGTTAACTTGCAGTGGATGCCATGGCCAGCGAGGAGGAAGGGTGCAGGCGGGGCGATGGAGGCGAGATGAGAGAGTGTTAAGGGCGCTGTGCTCTTGAGTCAAGCTCTAGGCTGCGCCTGTTCCAAACGCCTGCCTTTGCTGTGATGTTCCCTGCGGGTGCCAACTCCCAGTTCCTGTTTAAGTCACTCCACGAAGCCTGGCTTCTCAATCTGTTTTTTATTTGCAAGGGCCAGATTCCTCTTCCTTTTTAAAAGTCAAGCTTCTGAGAAAGTAATTTATATTCACAGTGATCCTCCTTTCAAATAGCTCCTTTGAATGGGTGTTTGGAATGGTGGGTCTCTGGGGGGGACTCTACCAGGGGAAACTGAGGGTCATGCAAAGACCCCCCTCACTCCTTGGCTATTGTGGATGAGGACTCTGGGGCTTCTTGGAGGTGGGGGCACCCACCAACTGATGAGGTGTATGGCATAAACTTGAACTCCATTTGCTAATGTCCTTTCTGAGGTAAAGAGACCTGGTTATGCCACACTCCATTGGCTGCTCCAGTTGTTTGTTTGCCTGCATTGAAATTGGGTTTTGCTACACTCACACCTTGGAATATTCTGGGCAGTTAAAAGTGTGAGGGGGATCTGTGTGTACTGACTGGGAACGAGGTCCAAGACTCTTGGAAGGGAAAAAAGGAAACTGTGCAAGATGTACATTTATGTATGATTTATGGCTAAAAACCATGTACACATAAAACCACCAGACAATTTCTTTCTTACACGTTTGTAACTGCGCATCTAGGAAGAACGTTGGGAAGGAAGTAAGCCAGGTGTTCCAGTGCAGCGTGGACTGATCAAAGGAGTCCTCACTTTTAACTGTAATGTGTTGAGCCTTTTCCTTTGTGAATACATTCCCGTGCACTGTAGGGAGTTTTGCTGCTAAACTAGAGCTGCACCTCTTGGCGGTTCACTAAGTTCTTCAGGAGAAAGATGGGCCTCCTCCTCCCTTGTGATTTACAGCCTCAGAAACTCAATAGAGAATCAGCTGTGAGTCAATTCTGACTACTTGATGGTAATGCCATTTTTCACTTTTTTTTTAAGTTTTAGAATTTAAGTGAGGAGCCCGGTAAAGTAGGGTAGAGCATGTCTGACCGGTAATGGGAAGGTAAGTGGTTTGAATCTGCCAACCTCTCTGAGGAAGAAAAGATAGTCAGTGTTCTCCTGTAAAGATTCATGGCCCCGGAAACCCAGTGGACGGTCACTGTGCACTGGAACTGTTCCCACGGTTTGGTTTAGAGTTTTTTCATTTTTGTAATTTAAAGAAATGCATGGAGTTAGATATATCACATGGGTTGGAATTGATTTGATGGCAATGACATTGGTTTTTTTAGTCTTTGTTATTTTGTTTGGAGTCAGAATTGGGAATTTATATGGTTTATCTTGAGCTGCTAGGATGTTATGTTTTATTCCTTTGATTGATTGTTGTTGTTTGTCATTGAGGTGGAACTGACTCATCGTTAATCCTCCAATGGGAGTTTAGAGGCAGTTAATTGCATTTGAGGAGATTACGTTGCAATCCCAAAGGCACCCAGTTCAAATCCACCAGCTGCCTCACGGGTGCAGGATGCGCAGTCTTCTCCCATGCAGTTTACTGCATCTGAAAACCCTAAGGGTCATTCTGACTCCACAACATACAACATTAACAAAAAGTTTAAGTCAGATGATTTATAAGTAAATGTTGTTGTTATGTGCTGTCTAGTTGCCTGCGTATAGTGACCCTATGTACAACAGCTCTATCCTGTGCCAATCTTATTGTCTCTGACACACCTACCCCCATTACCTTAGTCACTGAATGACTTCTTCTCCTGTGCTATCCCTTCTCCCTCCCAAGCATGATGTCCCTTTCCAAGGACTGCTTTCTCCTTGCAACATGTCCATAGTATGTCAGACAAAGTTTCAGAATCCTTACCTCCAAGGAGCAGCCTAGTTTAACCCTCTCCAAGATGAAACTGTTTGTTCTCTTTGCAGTCAATGGTATATTCAACACTCTTCTCCAACACCACAGCTCAAAGGCATCAATTCTTCTTCTGCCATCTTTAGTCATTGTCCAGCTCTCTGATATGTAGTAGGTGATTGCAAAGACCATGGCCTGTATCGGACGCACCTTAGTCTCCAGACTCTTCAGTAATTTGGAGCAGTTTCTGACAGCAAACTTTCCCATCGTAATACATCTTTTAATTTCCTGGCTGCAGGTGCCAGGAGTGTTGATTGTGGAGCCAGGCAAACTAAAGGTGTTAATAATCTCAGTTTCTTCACCATCCATCCCCATGGTGCCAATAGGCCCAGTGGTGAGAATCTTTATTTTATTGATATTGAGCTTCAATCCATATTGAAGGCTACAGTCCTTGACCTTCAGCAGCAAGTGTTTCAGGTCCTCCTCAGTTTCAACAAGCAGGGTGTGTCATCTGTATAACACAGATTGTTGATGAGTCTTCTAGCAATCCGGATGCCGTATTTTTCCTCAATAGAGACTAGCCTCCCAGATAATCTGTTCTGCATATGGATTGAAAAGTATGGAAATAGGGCATATCCCTGGCATACAGTCGTCCCAGTTTTGAACCATACGGTGTTCCCTTGCTCTGTTCTGACAACTGCCTCCTGGACCAATTATAAGTTTTACATAAGCATGATCAAGTGTTCTGGGATTCTCATTCTTCTCATAATCACAGTTGTTGTAGCTATAATATGAGTCTTAGGGCAGTAAACTTATTCTTAAAGGACCACTGAACAGATATTATAAGCTTTGCCGGGGAGAAAAAAATCCCTGCAGAAACTACACAGCTTTCCCATTGAAATGTGAAATCAGCCACAGACCATGTGGACATGAATGAGCATGACTGTGTGTCAAGAAAACGTCATTGGTTGAAAGAGTATTCGGCATGTGGGCTGTAATTTATTAACACCCTTGGTACCAGCAGTCAGGAAGGCAGAAGACGTTTTGCATTGGGCAAGTCTACTGTCAAGGACCTCTTCAAAATGCTGAAGAGCAATAATTTTAGTTTAAAGACTAAGGTGCACCTGATTTAGGGCATGGTTTCCTCAATCACCTAGTACATATCAGAGAGCTGGAGAAGGAATAAGAATGATAGAATAAGAGTTGATGCTTTTGAAAAAGATAAAACTGTCTCTATGTAGATCATATGATAGTATACTTAGAAAACCCTAAAGAAATAGTGAGAAAACTATTGGACACAGACAGCATTCAGAAAAATAACAGGGTACAAGATCAACACACAAAAATCAATTCTATTTTTTTACAGTAACAAAGAGAATATAGAAATGAAACTAAGAAAACAGTAATAATCAAAATGGCTAATCACAAGATTAAATAATTGGGAATAAATTTAACTAGAGGCTCAAAACACCTATGCAAAGATAATTTTTACTATGAAAAAAAGACCTGGAGAAATGGAAGAATATACCATGCTCTTGGATAGGAAGACTCAGTATCATGAAAATGACAATTCTACCAAAGGCAATCTCTAAGTTCAATGCAATACCAACTCAGATACCAATTCCATTCTTCAACGAGATGGAAAAGGCAATCTCTAATTTTAAAGGCCCTGAATAAGCAAAACACTACTGAAAATGAGAAGGCAGAAGGTATGACACTCCCTAATCTCAAATCCCTCTACACAGCCATGGTGGAAAGACAGTGTGATACTGGTACAGTGACAGACACATAAATCAATGAAATAGAATTGAGAACCCAGAAATCAGCTTATCTATGTGTGATCATCTGCTCTTTGCCAAGAAAATGGAATCAGTTAAGTGAGGAAATGACAGTCTCTCTAATAAATGATGTTGACAAAATTGGAAAAGCCATCTATAGAAAACTTATCCAAGATCCGCACCTCACACCATACACAAAAACCAACTCAGGGTGGGTTGGAGACCTAGAAGTAAAACTAAAGACTATAAAATTAATTAGAGAACAGCCACAAAGAACTATAGAAGTCCTAAACAACAGCATAAACAGTCTTCCAAGCAAAATGAAAGACCTACAACCAGGAAAGAAGAATCAAACCCCTACGCATATCAAAAAACTTCTCTAACAGGGTAAGAAGGAATACGCGTAGATTGGGGAAAAATACTTGGCAATGACATATCTGATAAAGGACTTATATCTAAAACTTGTAGAATACTCCAGCACCTCAACAAGAAAAAGTAAACAATCCAGTCACAAAATGTCACAGGATATGAATAGACACTTCACCAAAGAAGACATTCAGATGGTGAACAAATATTTGAAGAAGTGTTCAAATTCCCTGGCTCTCAGAGGCAAATTAGAAAAACTATGAGCTAATCATCTCACCTCAGCAACAATAACAAAATTCAACAGCCCAGCGAACAACAGATACCTGTGAGGTTGTAGAGAGATTAGAACTCTTATCCATTCTTGGTGGGAATATAAAATTGTCGATCTGGTACTTCCTTAAAAAGCTGGGAAAAGAAACAACATTTGATGGATGACCCTGAAGGACAATATGCTGAGTGAGATATCTCAGTCACAAAAAGACAAATACTGCATAATGCCACTGTTATTAAAGAGGACTGACATAGGGGTTGGGAGGAGACCGAGAAAGATGGGATAAATGTATACTGCATTGAAACAGAAGAGAGAGAGAACTGTTTAAAAGGGATATATAATTAGGTATTATTGTCATGACAAGAGTCCAGAATGAAGGCAGCATAGTGGAGTGGACTTTGGGGGAGGATTGTATAACAATGAAATATATATATATATTTACTTTTCAAAGAGAAGAGTGAATTGTGGGGGAGGGAGCAAAGTGCAACAGTGAATGACTGGAAATCCAAAGTTTCTGTAAACTTTCGTTAAAATCAATTAAAAAAAAGAAAAAAATGCCATTTGATTCAGCAATTCCAATACTGGGAATGTACCCTAACAAAACAGAGTCATGACTGAAACAGATGTATGCACTCATGTTTATTGCTGCATTATTCTTAATAGCAAAAAGCTGGAAACAACCTAAGTGTCCATCAACAAATAAATGGATTGAAAAACTACGGTACATTCACACAATAGAATATTATGCAGCATTAAAAACCACTGAACTCGTACAACATTATGGAGCCTAGAGGTCATTATGCTGAGTGAAATATCTCAGTCACAAAAGGATAAGTAGCGCATAACACTGCTGTTATAAAATAGGACTGACGGGTGAGGACTGGAGAGAGAATGGGAAAAGAGTGGATAGATAATGAATACTGCATTAGATCAGATGAGGGGAAGAACTGTCCAAAAGGAATATGATTAGATATTATATAACAATCTGAAACAAGGGTGCATTGTAGGGAGCTCTGGAGTAGGGCAGAGGAGAGGGGGGGAAGAAAATGTGCAACAGTGAAGAAAAAACAAAAACAATTGTAATGTTAAAAATAATGATACTTTTGAGTTGTGGTGCTAGAGATGAATACTGAATACCCTATGGACTGCCAAGAGAACAAAAAGGCATGTCTTGGAGAAAGTGCAGCCATAGTGCTCCTTGGAGGCAAAGACTGTAAAGCTTTCATACTTCAGACGTGTAGCTAGGTGAGGCTATTCCTTGGTAAGTGAAATCATACTTGGAAATATGGAGCCTCAGCAAAGGAGAGGAAGACGCCTCACAAAATGAATCGATACTATGACTTCACAATGGGCTGTAGTGTGTCAGAGAGGATGAGAATGGCACAGGTTGGCTGTTCATAGGGTCAGTATGAGTTGTACATGACTGGATAGTACCGAACAATAACTAACAAAAACCACCCCCGTTTGATTGAGGGCACTCTGGTGGCATAGTCCACAGGGAGAAGTGCTGCTACCCCAAAGAGTACAGATCTCTGGCAGTTTGAATCTATGAGTGGCGCTGGGGTTGAAGGATGGGCAGTCTCAACAGACAAATGAGAAATGCTCCAAATAACTGCCAGTAAGAGAGATGCAAATCAGAACCACTATTGCAGTGGCAAAGTTTAACAGGATAGCAAGTAATAAGTGTTGGAGAGGATGTGGCAAGTGTTGAACTCTTATACATTGTTGGTGGGATTGTAAAATGGTACAACCACTCTGGAGGGCAGTTTGGCGCATCCTCAAAAGCTGAACATAGAAATTCCATATGACCCAGCTATTCCATTGCTTGGAATATACCCTGAGAAAATGAGAACTGAGGCTCAAGTGGAAACTTGTACACCAATGTTCATAGCAGCATTATTCACCATAGCAAGAACATGGAAACAGCCCAGACCACAAATGAATGGATGGAGAAGTTGTTTATACAATAGAATACTACACAGCACACAGGTGCAATGATTTTGTAAATTACTACCCAACTTGGGAGGGACTGGAGAGCATTATGCTGAGTGAACAAATTCAGTCCCACAAGGACAAATACTGTATAAAACCATTATTGTAGGATGAGTATGAGGATCCAAGAGGTGGAAGGAGAGGAGTTAGGAGGCATGGGTGGGGTTGCACAATTCAGCGGGTGCCTGGGCAAAGGAAATGGGAAGGATATTTTGTGGAAAACAATGTATTCAAACTTTGTAAATAAATCAGTGTAAAAATTTAAAAATATAGAAACATACACATATAAATACTCTCAAATAACTTTAAAATACAAGAATAGTGTGATGGGAGCCTATAGTCATCACAGCAAACAAAAGAAAAAAGAAAGATAGGCAGTTCTCTCCCATGTGACTGACAGTTTTAGAAACCCAGTGGATGGTTCGCTGTGAGTTGGTTCAATGAAGAGGTTTATTTTGTTGTTGAATTTTGGCTTGATTTTAAAATTTATTTATTTTTTTAATTTTCATTGATCCTTAAGATACGTAATGCACTGCCCTCAAGTTGCTTCTGCCCCTCCGATGAGGAGGAAACCTTCATGGGAGGGGACTGGCTGCCCCCTTTCTTGGAAAGGCTTGATCCATTCCAACTGCCAGCCTTTTGGTTGCATTACACACCACACCACCTGGTTTCCTTTTAAGACACTTATGGGCATGAAATGGGGGATTAAAAATGGCAGATGGCAGTTTCAGGCTCTATGCGAATGATTGGTCTGGAAGACGTGGTGGAGAGTCTGGAGGTGAGATGAGGACGCTGCTCTGGGCTCCTGGTTCCTGCGGGCACCTGGCTGGCACTCACCTAAACGTTTAGTGGCAGAGAGCTGTCTGGGCAGGTGGCAGACAGGAGCTGATGTGGGGCAGATGAACAGCTCTCTTCAGGTTGGGAAGGTGATTTGTGAAGTCACTCTTGGGTGCTGAAAGCCAGGCCTCTGTTGAGCCTTGTTAGATTCGCCTTGGTCTTCTTGTATGTGGGTCAGGAATGGCCTCACTCAGTGTTCTCATGCCTGGGGGGCTGAGGTTGGATCATCAACAGCTGCAGCATGAGAAGGGCTTCGTGTGTGTGACTGGAGATGAAATGTGTGTGGGGACTGAACACCACACCCTCCATGGGACCAGATGAGGCAAGGACAACCCGTGGTGGGGTGTGTGTGAACGCATTCTGGGTGGGTCACTGCAGAATAGTCAGCACATGAACACTGAGGCCTCTGGCCCAAGAGAACTCTGCGTGGTGTCTTCTGGTCCTACAGCTCTGAGATGAAGCTGTTGTGGTGGTGATGTGGTCAAGTCAGAACCAACTTATAACGAACCCTCCAGTCACTTTTCAGAGACAGTAAATTGTATGGGAGGAGATTACCTTCCTTACTCCCTTGGAGCAGTTGGTGGGTTCAAACTGGATGTCTCTGGGTTGGCAGCGCAGCTCCTTACCACTAAGCCATTAGAGCTTCCACTGAGATGAGAGAAAGAAAAACCTCACCACCATTGTTTCCAAGGCTGTGAATCTTAACAGGAGGAGCTCTTCTGCTTATCTTTCTCGCAAAAAACATTTCATCAGTGAAGGTGTCACTATGTTTTTGTGGGGTTTTTTTTCCAAAGGTGGCACTATGTTGTGTGCCATGCTGCTAACTAAAACATCAGCAGTTTGAATCTACCAGCCACTCCAAAAAAGAAAGATGAGAAGTCTCTTCCTATAAGATTTCCAGTCTCAGAAGACCGCACTCTGAGTGAAAATTGACCCCACAGCACTGAGGGAAGAGGCAAATCCCATCAGTCTCCCTAGAAGGAAGACGAGACTGATGCAGCAGAGAAGGGCTGAGATGGAGACAGAGGCGCCGAGCACTTCGGCTCAATGTTGCCAGCGGATGAGCTTTGTTAGCCGCTGAGAGGTTGCACTAGAGCCTGGTTGTTGGAAGGGACCATGGCGGTGTCAGAACTAGCCTCGTGGGCCAGAATCCACATGGTCACAAGGATGAGCACAACAGTGTCCCCGGGTTTGCACACACCGAAGCTGGCCCAGGATGAACAGTGTCTATCTGACTTGAAGAATGTGTAAGGAAAAGGAAGTCTGTGTCCCAGAGACAATGCTGTGCCCCGTATGGACGTCACCCAGGGCTCTTTTCCTGGAGGGTGGCCCGATGATGGGGAGGTCGCTGGGAGAAACAGTGTGGGAGAAAGAAAGGCAGCTTCTGCGGCTCCCATGTGGAATTTCCTGCCCTGCTTGAAATTAGCTGCAATTCACACCCTTGCTGGCTCTGTTTGGTTACATCGCTGGGAACGGCAGTCTCGTCTCTATTTCGGTTCTCCCACTCCGCTTCTGCGCCTCTCAAGCATTCCTTCCTTCTGGAAGGCCAGGGTGCCAAGATCCCCGTCTCCTTCCCATTTTGGTAAATTAAGGAACAAATGGTGCCAAATCACCTCGTCGGTTTCTCAAGATTATTCGTAAACCTGCTTATTTTCTTTTCCTCCATTGAGTGAACACGTAAAACTCAAATTAAATCATTACCCGAAGCGAAGACAATGACGATCCCCGTCATAATTACATCCCCTTAATTGGCATCAGAGGCCCCAGCTCATTTTAAATGCTTGCTGGAAAATGTCTCAGACACCTTTTTTAAATTTAGTTGAAATTTTTTTTCTTAAGGTTTAAAGATCAACAAGGATATCTTCCCTTAATTTGACAAGTATGCAGGAAATAGTATGAGGCTCGTTTCAGGTAATGCACAAAGAAATCTATAAATCTGGCTGGGGAAATAGTAGGTGAGGCGATATCAGAACTGTCTGCCTTTGCTTGTGGAGGGATCAATACCACAAAGAAAGTACTGGAGATGGAGTGATTTATGACCTCGTGTTGGGGGCTGAAATAGTGGCTAATTTCAGATCATTCTAGAACAACAGAGCTGAGAGAAAGAAGAGCAGCGGGATAAACTCCACACAAGCCTAAGAGCAAATCCCACGCTAGGTTTTTGACAGCTTCTCTCTGAGAGAGGACATTTTTTAGGCAGTTTCATCCTTAGAGCTTTGCCCCATTCCTAGTGTGTGGCTATACCAGGTTGCCTGAAAGCCAGGGTGATGTGCAAGAAAATTAACAAAATTGGAACTGTGAAATGCTTGCCAGGGTATAAAGTTTATGGCGTGAGAACCCCCAGTTCTCCAGTGCATGCCTCGGGAAGCTCTGGTAGGGAGTCCTTAGAGAGTTATATTGTTAACCCAATATAGGTCCATTACTGGTTCCAAGTCAATGGCAACTAGTTATGTATGCTGTTTAAAGACGAAGGTGTGTCTGATCCAAGCCATGGTATTTTCAACTGCTTCAAACACATCTGAAAGTTGGACAATGAATAAGGAAGACCAATACGGAAGAATCGATGCCCTTGGATTGTGGTGTTGGTGAAGAGTATTGAATATATACACGGACTGCTAAAAGCACAAACAAGTCTACGTGGAGGAGGTGCAGCTAAGGTGTTCTTTAGAGGCAAGGATGGTGAAAATTCATCTCACATGCTTTTGACGTGTTGTCAGAAGGGGCCAGTCCTTGGAAAAATGCATCGTGCTGAGAAGGTGGAGGGTCAGAGAGAGAGGAAGACTCTCTCAGTGACATGGACATATACAGTGACTAACAATGGGCTTGAGTGGGGAGAGATTGGCAAGATGGTACAGAATAGGGCAAGATTCAGAGCTGTTATTCACTGGCTTACTTTGAGTTGTAGTCTACTCAGCAGCACTTAAGAACAACATACGTACTGTTTAAAACCCCACCATCATGGACCTTCTTACCATGGGGCTGAGAGAACACACCATTTCTGAAGAATTCCACCATGTTGCATGATAAGGTGTGGTCTACAGATGTCTGGAATGGGAGGAAGAGCCGGTGGCCTGGCTAAAGAGGAAGGAAAGGTCTTTGAGCAACTAAGGTTTGGAAAAAGAAAGTACACTTGGCCTTGTGCCTTCCCCAGGTTCTCCAGAGAGGTGAGGGGTGGGGGTGGGGTGAATTCCACATATGGTGTGCCTTAATCTCTGGGGAAAGTGAGAAGCATTTATTAAGAATTAAAAAGAATATTCAATACTTGTAAAGTCTCCTGGAAGAGGGTTAAAATGTGCAGTAATGTCTTCATGATGCCAAGTACAGCATCAGAACCCCAATGGAAAGTTGCTGTGCGTTGGAATTGACATGAAGGCACAGGAGGAGGTGGCTGCTGGTGGATTTGAACTACTCAAAAGGCATGGAGTTTGGGTGAGTAGCACAGCTTCCTGTGAATTCTGCCATGAGCACTCCATATAGAAAGTAAAACTTTCCACAGTTTCCCTCATAGGGTGGGGCTTTGCAGGAACCCAAGCGAGAGATTTGGAAAAAACCCACCCTGACATACTCAGTGACTCTTGTGTTAGGCATGCGATGGGGTACCATTATGCACTTGTGCTCCAGTCTGTACCATGGTTTCCATTGCATGTTGCAAACCTAAGGGATTGCTGCTTGAAGAGAAGGGTCATCGAAAGAGAGGAAGACCCTCACCGAGATGGATTGACACAGGGGCTTCAACAGTGGGCTTAAGCACAGCAGAGGTTGCAGGGGAGGCCCAGATCTTGCCAGGGTTTGGGTTTGTTGCCTTTAAGATTGCTATGAATTGATGATGCCCACTTGATAGCACCTAACAACAGCATGTACTTTAAGGAAGGTGGCCTAGTGGTAACAATCTACATTATAATCCCCAAGCCACAAGGTTCGAATCCACCAGATTCGCCACAAGGGAATGATGGGTAATCTCTTCCCATGAGACTTACTGCCTCTGAAAACCCACTGGAGGGTCAGCAATGAGTCACTTCCAACTCGACAGTGAACAACAAAAGAGAAGTTAAAAAAAAAAAGAATTCTGAATCTGAGACAACTTCCTTTTGTTGCGTTTCCAGTTTTATTCTTCTCAGGGGTTGACCCTGATGATACACACTGCAAATCAAAGGGTTTCTAAAATAGTATTATTTACACCATCTGCAAACATTGGCACTTAGTGTCTAGAGATTTTTGTGCTAAACCAGCACCCAGATATACAGCCTGTTTCTAAGGACTCTCGAAGGGCTGGGTGCAGATCTTCTCCTCCCCTTCGATTCTCTGCCCCTTTCCTCTGCAAGTCATACTTTCCTCTTCAAGCCAAACTCGAGAATCAAAATACTTTTGCTTGCTTGTTGTCTCTTTTGGGACAGTTGGAGCTGGTGCATGAGGTTTATAAGGATGGAGATTTACATCTACTACAAAGATAAGGTGCACCCTCCTCGAGGTACCAGCCAGTTTTGGCTAGTGATATAAAATCACTCTCTTTGTTTAAATGGTGATGGATCAAGAATGTGTGAAATTTATTCTAAAATCTCTGGGTTTTCTTTTGTTCCTGCAAAGCTCCCTTCTCTGTGGTATGGATTGAATAATGTCCCTTGAAAGATCTTTTGAGGTCCCATTTCAACCCATTTCTGTGATTGTGGCCTTATTTGGCAATAGGACCTATCATGAATGACTCAGAAAGCATCACAAAAAGATGAAGGGAATATATACAGAATCACTGTACCAAAAGGAACTGACTGACACTGAAAATTTTTAAGAAGTACCATATGAGCAGGAGCTAATGATAATGAAAGAGGAAGTGGAAGCTGCATTGAAGGCATTGGCAAAAAATAAGGCCCCAAACAACTAGGATATATCATCTCACCTCACACAGAATAGCAAAATTTAACAGAACAGCAAGCAACAAATGCTGGCCAGGTTGTGGAGAAACTGGAACCCTTATTCACTGTTGGTGGAAGTGTAAAATG
>NW_006399812.1:15832464-15846212 GCF_000299155.1 Elephantulus edwardii
ATGAGTTCAATAATGTATACTGCATTGAAACAGATGAGGGAGAAAACTGTTTAAAAGGGATATGTGATTAGGTATTTTTGTCATGACAGGAGTCTGGAGCGAAGGCTACATGGTGGAATGGACCTGGGGGAGGGTTTGTAAAACAAGAAAAGAATTTTTCTTTTACTTTTCCAAGAGGGTAGTATACTACTAGGGGGGAGGGTTGGGAGGGCAGAAAAGTGCAACAATGAATGAATGTAAATCCAAAGTCTCTGTAAATTTTTACTGAAATTAATAATAAATTTAAATAAAAAAAACACCAAAAAATAAAGCCCCAGGAATTGATAGAATAACAATTGAATTGTTTCCGTTAACAGAGCAGCCCTGAATGTGCTCACAAGTCTATGCCAGGAAATTTGGAGAACAGCTGTTTGGCCAACAGATTGAAAGAAGTCCGTATTTGTTCCCATTCCCAAGAAAGGTGATTTAACAGAATTTGGAAATTATCAAACGATATCATTAATATCACATGCTGACAAAATACTGCTGATGATCATTAAAAAATGGCTAGAGCAGTACATAGATAGGAGATTGCCAGAAATTCAAGCAGGATTCAGAAGAAGCTGTGGCACCGGAGATATCATGCTGATGTCAGATGGATCCTGGCTGAAAGTAGAGAGTACCAGGAGGATGTCTATTTATGCTTTATCGACTATGCAAAAGACTGTGTGGATCATAGTACGTATGGCTGACATTGAGAAGAATGGGAATCCTAGAGCATTTGATTGTGCTCATGCAAAACCTATACCTAGATCAGGAGGTTGTGTAAGAACAGATCACTGTTGTTGTTGTTATGTGCCATCGAGTTGCTTGCGACTCATAGCGACCTTATGTACAAGAGCCCTAAACACAGTTCTATGTTGTGCCAACCTTGCTGTCTCAAAGACACTCATTCCCACCACCCCAGTCACAGAATTGATCCATCTCATCGAGGATCTTCCTCTCCTGTGCCGTCCCTCCACTCTCCCAAACATGATGTCCTTCTCCAAGGACCAGTCCCTTTTTGCAACATGACCAAAGTAGGTCAGATGAAGCTTCAGAATCCTTGACTCCAAAGAGTAGCCTGGCATCATCCTCTCCAGGACAAACCTGTTTGTTCTCCTAGCAGTCCATGATATATTCAACACTCTTTTCCAGCACCACAGCTCAAAGGCATCAATTCTCCTTCTGTCATCCCAAGTCACTGTCCAACTCTTCAATGCATAGCATGTAATTGCAAAGAATAAAGCCTGGATCAGGCGCACCTTAGTCTCCAGCCTGATGTTGTTGCTCTTCAATACTCTTGAGAAGTCCCTCACAGCTGACTTTCCCAATGCAATTCATCTCTTGATTTCCTGGCTGCTATTACTAAGAGTGTTGACTGTGGAGCCAAGTAAACTAAAACCGTTAACTAGCTCAATCTCTTTACCATCCATACTGATGCTGCCAATTGGCCCAGTGGTGAGAATCCTTGTTTTCTTGATATTGAGCTTCAATTTGTATTGAAGGCTGCAGTCCTTGACCTTCTGCAGCAAGCGCTTCAGGTTCTCAGTTTCAGCAAGCAGGGTTGTGTCAGCTGCATAATGCAGGTTGTTGATGACTCTTCCACCAATCCTGATGCCACATTCCTCTTCGTACAACCCAGAGTCTCAGATGATCTGTTCTACATACAGATTGAAAAGGTATGGAGACAAAATACATCCCTGACAGAACCACTTCTTGATTTTGAACCATGTAGTGTCTCCCTGCTCTGTTCTGACAACTGCCTCTTGGTCCAAGTATAGATTTCATATAAGCACAATCAAATGCTCTGGATTCCCATTCTTCTTAGAGTCAGCCACAGCTTGTTGTGGTCCACATGGTCAAAAGCCTTTGCATAGTCAATGAAGCACAGATAGACATTCCTTTGGTACTCTCTGCTTTCTGCCAAGATCCATCTAACATTAGCTGTAATATCCCTGTACCACGACCCCTTCTAAATCTAGCCTGTACTACATGGTTTAAAATTAAGAAGGAAGTGCATCAGGGTTGTATTCTCTCTCCATACCTGTTCAATTTGTATGCTGAGCCAATTATTCTATGAAGACAAATGTGACATCAGGATCAGAGGGAGACTCATCAATAACCTACATTATGATGGTAACACAACCTTGCTTGCTGAAAGTGAGAAAGATTTGAAGCACTTGTTGCAGAAGATCACAAAATAGCCTTCAATATGGATTGTGTCTCAATGTCAAGAAAACAAAAATTCTTACCACTGGACCTATATAGACAGTGTCATGATAGGTGGAGAAAAGATTGAAACTGTCAACAACTTTGTCTTGCTTGGATCCACAAATAACACCTTTGGTACCAGCAGTCAGGAAATTAGGAGAATTACTAGGAGATTAGGAAAACCTGCAGTTAGAGGCCTCTCCAAATTATTGAGGAGTAATGATGTCAGTTTGAGGACTCAGTTGTGTCCGATTCAGGCCGTGATCTTTCCAATCACTTGCTATGCATCTGAGAGCTGCATAGTGAATAAGGATGATAGAAAAAGAATTGATTCCTTTAAGCTGTAGTGTTGAAGAAGAGCACTGAACATCCCATGGACAACTGAAAGAACAAACAAAAATGTGTTCTGGAGAGGTTACAACCAGAGATCTCTCTCCCTCTTTTTTTTTTTCCTGCAAAGATGATAAGACTTTTCCTCACATACTTTGGACATGTTGCTAGGAGGGGCTATTCCTTGGAGAAAGACATGATACTTGGAAAGGTGGAGGATCAGAGAAGCGAGAGGAAGATCCTTGACAGGTTGGATTGACACAGTGGCTGCTACAATGGGCTCTAAAGTTTCAGGAGGTGTGAGGATGGCACAGGATAGGACAAAGTTCAGATCTGTTGTTCACAGGGTCACTATGTGTCATACTCCACTCGATGACACCTAACAACGGAATGATGCACATCCCTTAATCCTATCACAACTCCATTTTGATGGAAGGACAGTTTCCCTAGGGCGTGGCCTGCCATACCGTTCATCTCACAAAGGAGGAAAGGGGACAAAGGGGAGGAAAGCAAGCTGAGAAGGGCGACTTCAGTACCTGCCCTGAGTGGAGTGGAGTGGGATCCTTGGCACGGGGTAAAAGATAAGAAGTATGGGGATCTCTAGGGGACTGCAGCCCTGCAGATGCTGAAGGAAACAAAGACTTTGCTTCAGAATCAGTAGATAGAGGGGATCTTCCCCTAAAGCTGGAACCCTGAATTTGGAATTCTAGCTTCCTAAACTGTTAAATTTCTCCTTGTCCCATTGTGATATCTGTGTTATAACAGCATTGTTGTTGTTAAGTGCCGTCAAGTTGAGGATGACTCAGAGCAACCCTATGAACAAAAGACTTAAAGACCCTGTTCTGTAATTATTGTTGTTTTTCTAAGTTTATAGAGTTTCCAGAGGTCTGTTGTTTAGGAAGTGGATACGATTCCTGCTTCCAAGCCTATCTTAATCTGGGAGCTCCACCAAACACTGTCCACTAGGGGTAACCATTTTGGCATTTGATACACCAGTGGCACAGCGTTCAACATCATAGCAACCGCATGTTACCTTAGTACAGCAAACTGACAGACCAGTGCTGTACCACTTAGAAGAATATTCATTCCAAACACAATTAACACTACCACCAGGCCCTGATTAACTTAAACAAGAGACTTCCAGCCCACAGCTTATTGTTAGCCAAATCCAGTAAAATCAGCTCACACAGAGATGTGAACAAAATTGAAACAACCAAACAGTTCACACCTGACCCTCGACCAAAACAGGAAGAAACTACCTCCCAGAATCCAACCACTTCACCCATAAACCTCCAGACAGCATTAGGTAACTAAAACAAGGCCTTCAGATATGTTACTTATTAATGTTAAGTTGTACTCGAGTAGGGTAGTCCTAATCCAATCCAAGTAATGTCCTTATAGAAGAAGACACAGAGGGAAGAGGGCCTCGTGAATATGGGGCAGAGATTGGAGTGACAGGGGACGTCCCCAGAAGCTAGGAGAGGAGTAGGAACAGATTCTTCCTCAGTCTTTAGAAGGAATCAACATGACTGGCCTGTAAGACTATGAGATAATGAATTTATTCCACTGGTTGGTGATGCTTTGTTATAGCAGCCCTGGGAAGCTAATACCTCTGCTTCACATGAGAGAAGAGTTAACAGTGGAACTCTTTGTCAGAACCCAATGTCTGTTACCCTTATGTATACTACTACCTTTGTGATCTTAAAACGTAAGGGTTTGCCTTAATGGAAGAACTTAGGGAGAACTCTCATTGAAGCCTTCATTGAGGGCAGCCAGAACATGGACACAGAGAAGATAGCTCTGAAGGCTTCTTTGTGAAAAGCCAAAGCAAAGAATTCAAGAGGATGTTCAGCATCAGGTTTTACAAAAGGTAAAAATCTGTTATTTGGTTCCTCTTGTTGTTATGTGCTGTCAAGTCAGAACCAACTCATAGCTGACCCTTTAGTGAGTTTTCAGAGACTTTAAATCACATGGGAAGAGACTGCCCATCTTTGTCTTATGAAGCAGCTGGTGGCAGTACAGCTCCTTACTGTGTGGCCACCAGAGCTCCCTAATTTGGCTCTTGGTGGTGATTGAGGACAATAAAGGATAATGGGCACAAGGACATAGGAATGCTGTGTGACACTGGTGGAGGATGCCAGCGAGCAAGTGATGCTTCCTAAAGCCTTGGAGATTGCCAATAGAATTAATGATGTCTCTGACCTGGAGTCAGATTTCTTCGAAGTAAATGAACTGAATTGGAAAATAATATTAGCCCTCCATTATGAGTGTTCCAGCAATACTGCAACCAGGGTCAGGATGGTGTGTGCATGCATGTGTCTCTGTGTGTGTGAACATAAGAAGAAACCTCACAAATGCTTTCAGACTGTGTTCTTTCATTCCCTGCTAAGCATTAGCTTCTCAAATTTTCCAGCATTTTGAAGACTTCAACCTTGCTAGCACGTAATTAATTGTGTAAAAACTCAAACCATGAATTGACTGGCTGCTTTGTTTTCCTGACTCCAGAAAGATTTGAAGACAAGTACTTTCAAATTGTGGGTTGGGTTTTTCTGTCGGCCTGGAAGCTTCAAAGCTGCTGAATGTAGAAGGTGGTAGATGTTTAGATCATCAGGATGGAAATAAAAAAAGACCTACCACTTCAAACATGATATTGATCATTCCGAACGATGCTTGGCTTACTCAGCAGATATAGTTGAAATAGTTTTGAAAACACAAGACTGCAAAGTGAATGCCCACCTTGTTACTTGGCACGACCAGCAAGACTAGCCCAAGGCCCGCGCTGGCTCTGACGGTGGTGCCAAGAATAGCTATTTCCCCTCTTGATGAAGTACTTAAGAGCTGGATTCCTGGAAGCTCTTTGTGGATCTGCCAGTAGCTCAAGCTCCTGGGATGTTTCCTAGACAGCCTTGCTGGAAGCTTCCAGTGTTCTCATCTTTGACATTTTATTCCAGTTTGATGGAATTGCCTGAGAGGAAAGCACTTGGAATTAGAGATTTATTCTTTTCCTCCTGGTTGACTTCTTCCTGTGTGCCAGGGACTATCCTTATAATGGCTCTGAGAGGAGAGTGAGATTCTCCCATTTTGCAGATGAGAAGACTGAGCCACAGAGAGGGTTAGTAATGTACTTGGGGTGGTCCAGCTATTAAATGGTTGAAATTGTGGCTTAGATGGAGGCGGCCTGGCTACAGGATTCCCCTCTCCACTGTCACCAAGGGCCGTGTTGTCTGATTGCTGCCTTATACAGTCCCAGCAACCAGCCTCCCTGTGCCTCTGAATGTAAGGCCAGGCGAGTGGGCCAGGCTCAAGGAAGAGGGAGATTTACAGGGTTTTTTTCAGGGATCCGTAATACCCGTCTCATAGCCAGCAAGTGGACTCAAGACACACATTGATAGCACAGTATTAGAGTGAAAACATGTCATTTTCAACTTCAAAATAAAGCACTCTTCTAAAAGTGCCATTTCACACATTGCGAACGGCAGGCACCAAATTCTGTGGCAGGGCTGAGGTTTCTCACCGGGCAACAGGGATTCTGTGGAAACTCTGGTCTGATTGTGTTGTTCTTTGGTGCCTATCTCACTCAGAAAGGAAGCTTGATTCCTTGTCTTGGCTTCGTTACTGACCTCCATGACCTCTGGCCTTTTTTGCTCTCATTCCCTTTATCTTATTTCCCCAGACACAGAGGAATGTCCGTCACAGGGCCTTTGGACAGACCTAGTGTCAGTGATGGAGCTCTGGTAGCCTAGTGGTAAGGAACTGTACTGCCAACCAGAAGGCACCAGGTTCAAGTCCACCAGCCACTCTCTGGGAGGAAGTTGGGTATTCTCCTTTAATGAGATTTACTGCCTTTGAAAACCCACTGGAGGGTTAGTTACGAGCCGATTTCAACTTGACGGCACATAATAACAACAGTGTCAATGAAGGAAGCTCTGTGGGGAGTTTCACTGTTAATCAAAGGCCAGCATCTCTGTGGTGGAATCCACTATCGGTTCCTCAGGAGAAACATGGACAATGTCTTCTTGTGTGATTTATGGCCTCAGAACACCCACTGGAGGGTCAGCTGTGAGTCGGTTCGCACTCCCTGGCACTGAGTTTACAAGCTGAAGTTCACTGTAGGCTCCTCTTACACTCTTCATGAAGTCGTGGCCTCTGCCTCTGTCCTCTCGACTTCCCAGCCCCCATCCTGCTCTGCTTTCTGGGCTCTGGTGGCGCAGCTGGTAAGAAGCTGCACTGCATCCTGAAGGCACATGGTGTAAACTCACCAGTTTCTCCTTGGAATAAAGATGGGGAATCTCCTCCCACATGATTAAAACTGCCTCTGAAAACTTGTCAGGAGGATCAGCTATGGGTGGGTTCCAACTTGACAGTACACAACAACAACAACAACAACAACTACCACCAGATCCTGGGTTGTTCATGTCTGTCACATGCTTCCTGAGAGGAAGATGGGCTGTCTGCTCCCACAAAGGTTTACAGCCTCAGAAATCTGGCAGGGTCTCTCTGAGCTGGAACCAGCTCAGTGGTGCTGGGTTGGTTTGAGTGTTCACAGCAAAGCACTGTGTATCATTTTCTAACTGTTTGTTGTACTAGCTGATGCTCTGGCCCGATCTTTCTTTATTTTACTCACTGATGGATCCCAATTGCCTGGAGTGGTATCAGACATACCATGGTGGTGTTAGGGGCCTTCGACTTATAGCAACAATCTGAACAATGGATTTTAGCCCTGCCCTGTCCTGCACTGACCATCCTCATCGTCTCTGATGTACGTGAGTCCGTTGTGACAGTCACTGTGTCAATCCATCTTGTTGAGCGTCTTTCTCTCCTTCACTGACCCTCCACCTTTCCAAGCATGATGTCTGTTTCCAAGGCCCATAATAACATGTAATAACATGCTCAGGTTATGTAAGATAAGTACACAGTAGGTGTTTATTAAACATTGACTCTAGAGTGGAGGCGGGGAAGCAACAGGAAGGGGCATCCAGGTGACTAAGTATCATTTCATTTCTTTGGCAGGGTGGCAGGTGAACTGGTTAACCCTTTCACATCTGAAATGTTGCATAATGAATAAGAACTAGCAGCCGGAAGGGGCAGTAGCTTCTGTGTGTGGTACAGTCTATGTAGTGTACAGTCCCCTCTCGTCAGGTCACCTGTCACCTCTGCTGCCTGCCAGTGTACTGTCTTGTGACAATAGCTGAGCACACGGGCTCTGCTGCAGACAGTTTGTGACAAGTGAAGCGAAAGCGTGTTGGGGGTCTGAGGGTGTGTTGGGGCCCCTGAGAGAGCGCTCTGGGGCCTGAGACCACTAGGCGAGGGCAGCTTGGCTGCTGTCAGTAGAGAAGTGAAAAGAAATAAAGGGGTCTCTCGGCAAGTTCTTTGGGGAGATATCAGTGGCCCACGGGCCCCTCCCTGACTCACAGTGACCCCAGTATAGCAGGGTAGAACTGTGCTCTCGAGGATCTTCAATTCTTAGGCGCCTCTGAATGGACTTGAGCCTCCAGCCTCACACTGAGTGTGTAACTGTGATACAGAGAAAATGCACAGGGGTTCCCCTCGGTCAGCTTCCGAGGGTAGGGTGGCCTAGAGTGGGGACAGAGCAAAGGTCTGACCAAAGTTGGCAGAAATGCTGTTTGCCAGGGGAAAGACAGAAAGAGAACCGATGCTCCGTTAGCCATCAGGGAGGTGGAGACTGAACTGAAGGACCGAGATCAGGGACCTGGGCAGGACCAGGATTGTCCTTGTTAGTAGCTGTCATTGGGACTCTTTTGTGGTTGCTGGCATGCTCCAGCCTGTGTGGCTTCTGGCCTATCTCCAGGATGGTCCTCCTGCCTGCTGACCTCCTCCTTCACCAACCATGGGGCTCTTATCCTGTGCGTTGTCATACCTGATGACGTGCTCAGGGGTAAGTGGCCTGAGTCTTGCCAACTTTGCTTCTAAGCGGCTTTTTGGTGTTTTTTTTTTTTCTTTTTTCTTTTAAGACTGCTTTACCCACAAACTCCTACAAGAAGATCCCTGTGGGGACTTTATTTTAATCACATTCAGCTTGAGTGTATAACTGAAGGAGTGACATATGAAGAATTGGCGAGGTAGTTTGTAACATCGGGGGCTACTAACCGAGAAGGTTGGCAGTTTGAAGCCACCAGGAGCTCCAAGAGAGAAAGATGGGAAGTCTCCTCTGGTGAAGACTTAATACCCAGTGAAGGGTCTCTAAGAGTCGGTTGGAAAGGACTTGATGAAAGTCAGTCGTGGTTGGGTGTTCCTTGGGTGAGCTGGGCTGCCCAGAGTCTGGGCCTCACGGCTGGGAGGACATATGTGGGTCCCCTCCCTTGCTGGACACATCTGAGGATGTTGATCACTGCCACTGGTGAGCACAATTCCTTCAGAGGAGTACCATTGATCAGACCAGACAGGAAACAAGTGGCTATGATTGGGGCGAGTGAATATTCATTTGGAAATGTCAATTTCCAAGTAGAGAGTATTATGCCTGCGGTGACTGGTCCTGAGGATCGATTGGAGAAGGGAAGTGAACTGGACAGCTCCGGCAACTGAGGCTACAAGGCAGAGAACTTGGGTGGAGCATGGAAGAGGGACCAGAGGTGGGTGAATGGTGAACACAGCCCCCGGGCAGATTGCCCTAGGCTGGGAGCCTCTGCGTTTCAGACCCTCGAATATCCTCCCAGTTTTCCAGTTGCTGATTGAAGTGGGGTTGAGAAAGGGTGTTAATGGGATGCTTGTCTATGGTCGTGAATGTCTTTTGTCTTCATATGAGCCGCTCCTCACACAGTGACCACCAGGCCTGGGGGAACTGAACTGGCACAGGAGAGATTGCTGCGGCCTCGACTGGAGGGCTGCCCTTTCCTTCTGCTGCCATGGAGACTTCTAGAATGTGTAGCAGGCAGAGTTTCTAGCTGAGCCCTTTCACCTCACTTCTGTCAGCTCATCCTACCTGTGCTCAAGTGAAGGTGGGGCTGTGGGAGGCAGAGATCAAGGCCTCCTTTCTCTCTGGTGGGTGAATGAGGGATGAATGCATTTTCTCCCACCCACTTCAACATTCGCTTATCTGTGCCCTGGGATCCCTGGTCCTGGGCTTTCTGGGTGGAGGTTGGAGCTCAAGCCTGGTAGCCAGGAGCTCCCCCTCCCCCACCCAACCCAATGCCACACTGGCTGATAGTCGTCTTGGTGAGGAGCCTCTCCCCCAGCCCCAGCGAGCCATCTGCAGGAGCTGCCATCAGACTGGGGGTGGGGCATGCCCCCCCCTTCCCTGTGAGAATGCTCCACTAATGAGGGAGTTTGTGAAATTTTTAATTATGGCTTCTATGCCTCGCCTAATTATTTGCATATGGCTTTTACAAGTGAGAAGAGGACGGCTGCTTGCCGTGCTTTCTCCTCAGCCCCGTGCTTGACTTTAATTAAAAGCAGAACCTGAGGTCTTTCCATCACTAATGATCGTGGAAAATTAGCTTCTGATTCCCAGGGGTCGCCAGAGTGATGCACTCTGAGGCAGAGAAGGGACGGAGGGGGACGAGGAGTGGGCGGCCCAGGTGTCAGATAGCCCCCCTTCCTGCTCCAAGAATGATAGGGAAGGAAGCCTGGACCCCCTGCCAGGGAGGAGACCTGACCTCAGGCAGACACTGAAGAGCAGCCACCGCTGAGCTGAGGCTGAGAGCTGTGAGGGGTCATTTACCAAGGGTCAGGGGCTGGATGGGAGTGGACAGGGCTGTGGCTGGACCACTCCCAGCTAGTGGCCTCAGAGCAGAGGAGAGGAGGTTGTGAAACACACACACACACACACACACACATACACACACACACACACACACGCACACACACGCGCACATGCATAAACATGTACGAAATTCACTCATATCTATCCCTCTAGGCACAACAGAGCCTTGGGACTTTCAGTCACTGTCCTCAGGACAAGCCACAGGCGCCCACACACATGTACAGTGATGGGGTGTCACCTGTGGGCTCAGGACCTTCTTCACCCTCACGTCCCACTAGCTTTCACTGAGCCCAGTGTCCACTTGGAGGCCTTCCAGCTGGACTGAGTGTGATCAGAAACGATCCTAGAAAAAACTAAGGCCTAGCCGCTGGCAGCATGACCCAGGTGATATCAGGCTGGTGTTAATAGCTGTCAGGATGTGGCTTTTCCCAGGTGGAACACTTGAGATCCTGAATTAGACCTGAACTCAAATTCCTGCTCCGCCACTTAGTAACTGTGCAGCATTGGGCAAGTTATTCAACCTTCAGAGTAAAATGTAAAATCTGTAGAATGGGTTTATACACTGCATGGTTCAGGATCAGGAAAGATGTCTATCAGGGACGCATCCTATCTCCATACCTTTTCAATTTATATGCAGAACAGATCATTCTGAAGGCTGGACTTTATGAGGAGGAGTGTGACATCAAGATTGGAGGAAGACTCATCAAAAACCTGCAATAGGTAGGTGACACGACCTTGCTTGCTGAAACTGAGGAGTACATGACATGTTTGCTGCGGAAGGTTAAGGACTGTAGTTTTCAGTATGGATTGAAGCTCAACATCAAGAAGACAGAGATTTTTACCACTGGGCCAATTGGCAGCACATGATAGACATTGAAGAGATTGCTATTGTTAAATTCAGCTTGCTTGGTTCCACAATTAACACTCTTGGAAATAGCAGTCAGGAAATCAAAATATGAATTGAAAGTCTGATGTCAGGGACCTCTCCAGAGTACTGAAGAGCAACAGTGAAAGTCTGGAGACTAAGTTACATCTGATCCACACGATGGTCTTCACAATTACTTGCAATTACATCAGAAAGCATGACTAAGGATGATAGAAGAAGGATTGATGCCTTTGATTGGTGCTGGAGAAGAGTGTTGACCATACTGTAGACTGCCAGGAGAATAAACAGGTCTGTCGTGGAGAGGGTGAAACCAAGCTGCTCAGTGGAGGCAAGGATTTTTGAAGGTCCATCTCACATACTTTGGACATGTTGCCAGGAGGGACCAGTCCTTGGAGAAGGATGCTCGGAAGGATGTAGGGACAGTATAGGAGAGGCAGACCCAGGATGAGATGGATTGACTCAGAGACTGGAGAAATGGGATTAAGTCTGTCAGAGACATGAGATTGGTTCAGGATAGGCAGGGTTCGGAGCTATTGTACATAGAGTTGCTATGAGTTGCAGGTGACTCAACAGTATATAATGACGACAACAACAACAACAAAATATGGCTTTTTGTATGAGGAAGAGGCAGTACCAGAACAGGATGCTTCTGCACCTTGAACCTCCTGCTTCCTAGTGACTTCCCTGCAGCTGAGGGAAGCGCCCAGCTCGGAGGGACTGGTTCTGAGTGATGCCCATGAAGTAACAACTACAGGGACTGACCAGCAAAGCCACTGCAGCCTCCTCTCCTTTCAGCTGATTTTACATGAAACATCTTGACCATTGAGGCATCATTTTAATCCAAAAGTCACTTGCCTTTCATTATTCCACTTTCCATGGCAGAGGTGGTCACTGGTGGATCACAGGACAAAACTGACTCAGATAAGGACATTGTGCATTGTGTGACAGTTTCAAGACATTTCAAGTGAAGAATCCAGATTTCCAAATCGGAAGAGTTTGAATTCTGGCGCTGCTGACGATCAAGGGCTATGACATTGAAAGAATACTTTTCTCTCAGTTGTGTGCTTACCGAGAGAAATAACTGCTTCAAGCAAATGGCCACTAAAGACCACTTTGGGCCCTGTCTATAAAAATATGTCTTTCCACCAATGTCTTCTTGTTTTCTGCAATCATGTAAGAAGTCAGGGTTCAAGTAGCTTTTCATGTGGTGAGCTTGCAGGGTGGCACAGAGCACAGCACAAGGGTATAGAACTTGTGTGTGTCATTCGGCTTTGTCATTTGTGCAGTCAACAGAATGCTCCCTGCATCCTTGGCCCACCACCAGGGTGCCATGGAGTACCACGTCTGGGAATCATAAGATTTAGCAGCTTTTCTGCCTGTGTCCTTGGGGCTGAGCAAAAGAAACCAAGATCATGTGTGTGTTTTGCAAAGACATTTGGAAAGAGGACCACTGCAATGTCCCATCACAGCTGGCACACAGAATCCTGTGATACCAGTACACCTGCTGGTTGGGAAAACGGAAGTTCAGAGCTGTAAAAGGGGAAAGTGAGCAAATATAATGCTGACTATCAAGATACATGGGCCCAGTGTTATTTCCTCTGCATTAAAATAACCCAGGTGCTGTTGCTTTGAAACTCCAGCCTCTGGTAGACCCTTTTGTGTCAGAGTATAGCTGTGTTCCAAATGGAGTTTTTATTGACAGATTTTTCAAAAGTAGATTGCTAGGCCTTTCGTTGAGATGCCTCTGGGTGAGTTGAACCTCCAGTCTTTTTGGTTAACAGTTGAGCTAAAAATTCTTGTACCACCCAGACACTGGACCATAGAGAATGATCTTTTGTTGGGCCTGGAGGCTGTCAAGAGGTGATGAAATGAGGTTGGAGATGAGGACTAGCAAAGACGATGTGCCCAGGATCCTTGTGGGTCACACTGAGGCATTTGGGCATGTGCCATTGAGTAACAAGAAACCTTTTGGTTTTGAGCAGGGACGTAACTCTAAGTCCATCAGTGTTGGGGTGGGGAGCTGTCCAGGCAGAGGATGCTGAAGTAGCAGCTTCCCTGAGCTGGAAAAACTCGATAGGAAGCCAGGAGTGCAGGTTAGGTATTAGGAGGAAAGAGATTAGGGCATTTTCAAATTACGACTTCCCAATGCCTTGTAGGGAAAGGAAGAGGTGGCCTTGTGGGGTCTGGAGAATAGAGAAGCACAAAATAGCAGCCCGAAGGAGTAATGGGGCGGAGCTCTTGGAGTAGGGTAGCTCCTGTCTTTTGTACAACCGCTCATTAGACCTTCCGAGACCTGATTCACCAAAGAGGGGCAAGGACAGAAGGAACAGACTTGATTATACAGCTGTATTCTTAGGCTTTGAGTCCTTGTATTAGAAGAGGCAAGCTGGACTGTTTGTTGTTATGTGCCGTCGAGTCGCTTGCGACTCATAGCGACCCTATGTACAACAGCCCTAAACTCCGCTCTGTCCTATGCCAATCGCACTGTCTCTGACACTCTCATCCCAATTATCCCAGTCACTGAATCAATCCACCTCATAGAGAGCCTTCCTCTTCAGCGCTGTCCCTCCAACCTCCCAA
>NW_006399812.1:15848742-15903864 GCF_000299155.1 Elephantulus edwardii
TCATATGATCATCTGACTCAAAATGTCCCAGTCCATCTCATCTCACCAATGCCTAGTATGTCAATATTTATGCATTTCATTTCTTCCTTAACAATATCTAATTTTCCTACATTCATGGTTCTCACTTTCCATGTCCCAATCACCAGTGTCTGCTTACAACTGTTCCTCTTCCTTTGTATTTCCATACTTGAAAACTCAACTTCCTTTTCCGTTTCTGTTATCTGAATGTGTTCTGTTGTACATAGGGTTTTTCAGAGGCCTGCCATTTCAGAAGTGGATGGCCAATCCTTCTTCCCAAGCTGGACTAGTGGGGGTAAAAAAAGTGCTGGTCACTCATGGAGCAAGCTTAGACCAGCCAGCCTGAGAGGGATGGACTACACAAGACACACTGGATGGGCTGCACATGCTTGCCGGCTGGGCTACATGTGACTTCAACCCATAGGACCCAGCTGGCGCTTGTGTGCAGGCATCGATTTCCCTATTTCTCCCTCCTGTGACTCTCCCTTTGCTTGCCACACATTGCCCGAGCACCTACTCTGTGTGCCAGGCCCCGTTGGCAGCCACTCAGGAGCACAAAGGCAAGTCCTCTGGGGCCTCCTCATGCCAGGCAGAGGGAGAGGGATTCCCTGGAAAGAAGCCAAGCCTTCTTGCCATCCTCTCGTGAAATTTGGATTGCCATTTGCAGCTTGGAAGCAGCTGCACCCTGCCAGGGGCCAGGGCATTCCGTGTTTACTCACACGTTCCTCTCTGTCCGTGTTGTGCCCCAACTTTCAATTTTGAGAAGTAAATAGGCGATTTTTTCCCCTCCCTGTAATTTTCCCTGCTGTGGCTGTGGATGTCAGAGCAGCTGGAAAATGCTCAGTGCTTTCTAAAAGTAAATGAAGGCTTTGCAGCCATATGCACTCTGCTGCTCTTTGGTAAGATCCAGAGGCTGTGCTGAGGGAGTTGCTTTCGAGACTGCACTTTCAGGGGAACTTTTAACCCAAATAATCCTTTCCCTCCAGCTTTTCACAAGCAGACCGATAATTACCAAGAAGTGGTGTTGTGTGAATGTGTGTGTGGTTTTCAGGCATGTTGCTAGGGGCTTTAAGGTGAATATATTATCTTACATTTACTTTCTGCACATACCTCTGGAGCTTTTCAAACCTTCACGCCTCAATAACTGTAGGTCAAAACAGCCTGACCTAAGCTGTCTTTGGATCTAGTGGCATAATGCATAATGCATCAGACTGCCAACTAAAAGATCAACTGTTTGAATCCACCAGCTGCCCTTTGAGAGAAATACGGGTAGTCGTGTTGTGTAAAGATTTATAGCCTCAGAACCCCAATAGAGGGTCCTATGAGTTGCCACCCACTTGATGGCAGTGAGATTTTTTAAACAAATAGGATGAAAAGATTTAAAGCCAAGATACCTGGGAAGCTTCTTATGTACCATGTAACTTTGAACGTAGCTAGTCTGTCTGGATTTTAAATTCATCATCTGTGAAATACCAAGGAGAAATACCATGGGGATAGGCTGCCCAGATGACCCAACAAGGAAAGACTTGCTGGTCAGCCACAGGACCTGTGCCTAGCAGCCAGCTACCAGCTCTCAGCAGTTCCAGTGACAGCCAACTACCTCCTTTGAGGTCACTGGGCAGCCCACAGTAAGGTGAGGTATCAGAGTCCAGTCACAGGAAACTCTAGCTCAGACCAGAGCTTCTCATGGAGATGTGGTTGAGCCTGCACTGCTCTTTGCCTTCTGAACAGTTCGGCTGCCGCCTTCTCTTCGCAAGTGTTGATCCTTAGCAAGGATCTTGCACCTCAAGCCTCACCTGCTTCCAGAGAACTAAACTTGAGACTAACAGGGACAATAGTTTTTATTTCCAGAAATTGTTGGGGCGGGGGGGGGGCGGGGAGCTAAATGGGCTATTGATATAGTACCCAGTGCAGTAGCAGAACCATTTTTTTAAAGGCATGATAAATATCTGTTCCTTTTCTTTTCATTTTTCTTGGAAAAAAAAACCCTATTCAGACCTTGAGCAGGTGTTCACATTCTGTGCTGTGCATCCTTGGTTTGAACAAAGTGCGGTAAGAAAGTCTGCTAAGTCTGAGGTCCCGGCTGAGGACTCTGGGTCCAACCTTGTCCCTGTGAAGTTCATTATCTATGGAGCATGTCAGCCCTCTTCAAGGTTCCTCACTGTGAAGAAATTGAGCATGCAAATACTCTTTTATCATAATCACCCCATATCCACAGGGTAATTCATAAAAGAGCTGGAAATATATTGAAATTCAATATTGTTTTAGTCCAAATCAATATTAATAATTGTTTGCATTTTTAAAGTGCAATTTGCAATTGAAAAATGCACAGAGATCAACCAGGAGTTGCTAACACATCAAATTTTCCCATTAAAGGCACAGTTCCTTAACTTCAAAAAATGTTTCTCAGAGAGCAGGGGCTGGTGCTGATCCATCAGAATGGTTATCTATTATTTACATGCACAGCATTAGGGTTTGCTTCCATTATGCATAAGCTGCAGGGCCTTTAACTTCCATTTGTATGTTCTTGATTTTTTTAAGTAAACTTTTTATTTTGCAATAATTATAGATTCACAGGCAGTTGTAAAAAAATAATAGAGAGGTCATATGTACCCATTACACTTTCCCTTCAAAGATAGCATCTTGCATAACTGTGCTAAAATATCACAATGAGAATATTGACATTGGTACAATTGGAGCAGTCTGTAAAGAAGTGAGCTGCTAGGCAAAAGGCCACACTTCTCTGGCAGTTCGAATCCAGAAAGATGGGCACTCTCCTCTTGTGAGATTTAAAACCTTTAAAACCAACTAGATGGTTAGCTAGGAGTTAGTTCCTGTTTTATGGCAATGAATGACTGGCAGAGAATATAATGTCCATTTATATCATCTCTTGGATATCTCAGCGTGCCTTTTTAAGTTCTTGATTTTTTTTCAATTAAAAAAGTGACTATAAATACAGTGGGATCCTTGTTTAGATTTGTGTCTTGAAACATTCTTTATCATTAAACAGAGACCCTGCTTTCCCAGCTGAGCACAGAGTGGGGCTTCTGAACCTGTCAGTAGTGGTAGTAGTAGTACTTTGCTTAGCAATTGTAAAGATTTCAGCAGGACATCAACAGAGAACTGCCAGAAATTTAAGTAAGATTCAGAAGAGCACGTGCACCAAGGACACATTGTTGAGAACAGATACAACTTGGCTGAAAACAGAGAATCCCAGTAAAATATTTATGTTTTATAAGTGTGCAAAGGTATACTTTAAAGGTAAAGCTGTGTGGATCAAAACAGATTATGAACATTGTGAAGAATGGGTATTGCAGACCACATAGAATGCTCACATAGAATCTGTCCATAGACCACAAGGCAGTTGTTCAAACAGAGCTTGGATATTAGGGAATATCACACCTCTTCTATCTGTATATTGAGCAAATAGTTTGAAAAGATTGTAAAGACTGTATGAAGAACATATCATCAGGATTGCAAGAAGACTCATTAACAGCCCACAATATGCATACAACACAACCTTGCTTGCTGAAAGAGAAGAAAACCTGAAGTGCTTACTGATGAAAATCCTAAGTCTTTATAACCTCAAGGACTATAAATAACATAATAGTCTTTAAGTATGGATTACACTTCAGCATAAAGAAGACAAAAACCTTGCAACGGGACTAATATTAGCAACAGCATGATAAATGAGAAAGATTGAAGTCATCAATGATTTAATTTTACATGGATTCTTGATTGACAGCTGTGGAAGTAGAAGTAAAAAAAAATCAAATGATGTATTGCAGTGGGTAAAAGATTCCTTTAAAGTGCTAAAACGCAAGAACATCACTTTGAAGACCAAAGTGCACCTGACCCAAGCTATAGTCTTTTCAGTCATTTCATATAAGTATGAAAATTAATAAGAAAGACCAAAGAATAGTTGATGCCTTTGAATTGTGATGTTGATAAAGAATATTGAATATACTATGAACTGCTAGAAGGACAAGAATATGTGTATTAAAAGAAGTATAGCCAGAATCCATTTTAGAAGAGAAAGTGACAAATTTCAAATCATATTTTTGGACATGCTATCGGGAGGGACTAATCACTGAAGAGGATATCATGTTTAGTAAAGTAGTTATTGTTGTTAGGTGCTCTTGAATCAGAGCTGACTCATAGCTGACCCTCCAGTTGGTTTTCCGAGGTTGTAAATCACAGGGGAGGAGATTGCCCATCTTTCTCTTGCAGAACAGCTGGTGGATTCAACCCATCTGTCTTTGAGTTCTCAGGACACCTTTTTACCCATTAGGCTACCAGAGATCCCATGGTAAAGTAGGGGGTTAGTGAAAAATAGAAACATGTTTAGTGAGATGAACTGACAGTGATTGCTACAATGGGCTTAATAAGGCACAGGAGAGATTGTGTAGATGACCCGGGACCCGGCTGTGTTTTATTCAGTTGTATACACAGTCACTCTAAGTAGGAACTGGCTTGATGGCACCTAACAAACAATAGTAGTAGTAACATCACCATCTGAACCTCTCTAGCGTCAAGGATGATAATGAGAATCATGGCCAGCCTAAGGCTTATACCTGTGAGGTGGTGATCAAACATCCCACACTCTTTAAGCAGTTCTCACGACAGCTGTCCTTGCCATAATACTCTACTTCTCTGCTGGGTTTGATGACTAGTTGCAGTGGCCACACAGAACTCACAAATCATACTTACCATTAGGTGATTTCCTGAGGAAGTTACAGGGATCTGGAAGCATGGGGACAAAGTTTTCTTTCTTCTGTGCAAGGCAGCTCTCTCAGCTGCTCTTGATAATGCAGGCTGCCCCTCAGAGCCCCCTGAAGACAGGCCTCTTCTAGTCCCCCTCTGGACATGTCCTCTTGGCTATGCCAGCTGTCACTGCCAATAACCTCAGTCCCTTCTGGGCCTGTTGCCATTGTTTTTTCCCTCGATCTTCTTCTGGACATGCCACTTCTAAAGTGTCACACACTTTGTTTCTGTTAAAATTCTTTCTGGGAGATTTCTTGCCTTCCTTTTTCTTCTGGCTTCCCTTCCTGCTATTTCTCTTTCAGCTTCTTTCTGCCTAGAACATTTCTGTGGGGAAGGTTGTTTAAATACATAAACTTCAAGTTTAAGGCATGACACTCCCACCAGGGCCATGAACTGACCAATCCCCTCTCAGTATGCCACAGACACTTCATTTGCTTGATAGGCTACAATTCACCTTTTTCATTGCCTATTGACCAAACTTACAAAGTGGACACAAATCACAGGGCAGGCTGCAGGCCAGAACCAGACAAAAAGTATCAGACTCAGTTGTTTATGATTTGTCTGGGAAAAGTCAATCAACCTGGACAAACATAACCTCTGTACAAAAGGCCATTCTGAGTATGAGGCTTGACAATGCCCTAGGTTCAAAGGGCAGGTGATTGGTGTCAGGGACATCCTCAGGGCCACCTGATGTGGCCTTATGCAAATGAAATTGGCAAGGGCCTTTCTCCTCCTCAACACATTTATCTCTTACCAGGACTGCAGGGAGTTTCAGAACTCTCCAGTGGATATTTTGGAGGGGATGGAACCGAGTAAGATGTCACCTTGGCTCCTCGCTCTGAGACTGATTCCGTTCCATAACATGTTTGCTTGGGGCCACACAGTCCTTTACCCCCTGGTTGTGTCACATAGGCATGGGGTTGGCAGCTCTGGTCTTCTTTGTCTCGTGAGCACTTTGTTACTTAGGATGCCAAACCTGCTTTCCTGGAAAGCAAATTAAAGTAACAAGTGAATATGAATTTCTGCTCACTGTACATTTTTAATAAGTTTCCCTTCATTAGTTTTTTACCAACACATTCAAACTTAGTTTTGTTATAAGACTTCAAAGATTTGGCAACTTAATTTCTCGTATGTCAGTTTGTGTGTATATTATAATTACTGTGTGTATATCATAATTTGGAAGGAGGAGTGGCATCCAATTCCATAATAGCTTGCCTCTGGAAACCCTATGAGCCTGGAGATAGGATGAAAGGCACCCAAGCGTCAAGGACTCTCCTTCATAGGGTTGCTATGAGTCGCCTGCGACTCGACAGCACTTAACAACAATAACAACAACAACAACAACAACATATCATAATACTTTTGGTACCAGCAGTTGAGAAATCAAAAGATGAATTATATCCAATAAATCTGCTATTAGGGACCTTTTCTGAGTACTGAGAAGCAACATTATTGGTCTAGAGACTAAGGTACCTCTGATTCAGTCCATGGTCTTTGCAATTACTTGCTATGCATCAGAGAGCTGGACAATGACTAAGGATGATAGTAGAAGAATAGATGCCTTTGAGTTGTGGTTCTAGAGAAGAGTCTTGAACATGGACTGCCAAGAAAATAAATAGGTCTGTCTTGGAGAGAGTGACACCATGTTCCTCCTTGGAGGCTAGGATTTTGAAGCTCCATCTGAAATATTTTGGGTATGTGACCAGGAGGAATCTATCCTTAGAGAAGGACATCAAGCTTGGAAGGGTAGAGGGACAGTGCAGGAGAGGAAGATTCTGGATGTGATAGATGATACAGTGACTAGGGTGATGGGGGTCGGTGTGTCAGAGTCCATGAGACTGACTCAGAACAGGGCAAGCTTCTATTGTACAGAGGGTCACTATGAGTCACAGATGACTCAATGGCACACAACAACAACAACATGTTATAATTACTGCTGTGGAGTTGATTCTGTCATAGGGACCCTCCATTGTGTTTCTGAGGCTGATAGGGGGAGGAGACTGGCCATCTTTCTCTGTTGGCTTAACAGGGCTCTAAAGTACTCAGGAGCAATAGTGTCTCTCTGGAGACTAAGGTGCGCCTGATACAGGCCATGGTATTTGCAATCGCTTGTTATGCATCAGAGAGTTGGACAATGACTAGGGAGGACAGAAGGAGAGTGGATGCTTTTGAGCTGTGGTGCTGGAGAAGTGTACTGAATGTACCATGGACTGCCAGGAAAACAAACGGATTTGTCTTGGAGAGGATTAGACCAAGCTACTCCTTGGAGGCAAGGATTCTGGGGCTTCGTCTGACATACTTTGGACATGTTGCCAGGAGGGACGGGTCCTTGGAGAGGGACATCATGCTTGGGAGGGTTGAGGGACAACGCAGGAGGGGAAGACCCTCTATGAGATGGATTGATTCGGTGACTGGGGTAATCGGGATGGGTGTGTCAGGGGCGGTGCGGTTGGCGCAGGATAGAGCAGGGTTTAGGGCTGTTGTACATAGGGTCGCTATGAGTCGGAAACGACTCGACGGCACATAACAACAACAGCATAACACATTACGCACTATGCCACTAGGGCTCCTGTATATACTACACATGTATGTAATTTATCTTTAAACATTTTATTGTGGTGAAATATGTAAAACAAAATGGCCATTTCAACTACTTTTATATCTACAATTCATTGACAGAGATTGCATTTACTATGCTGTTTAGCGATCACTATTTTCCATTTTTAGGGAGCTCTAGTGACCTACTGGTAAGAAGCTGCACTGCAATCCCAAAGGCAGGCAATTCTAATCCACCAGTGCTCCAGAGAAACATAGGCAATCTCCCCTGTGCTTAATAAGCACCTTTGAAAACCTGCCGGAGGGTTAGCTATGGGTCAGTTCCCATTCAGAGGTACACAACAGCATTGTCCATTTTTAAAGGCAGTCTCATTATTACTAAGCAGGTACATCAGTGACGTCAAGTACCCCTTAAACAATGCTCTGTTTTCTCCACTCCCACCTGCTCCTGGTAATGAACTTTTGTATCTACACATTTGCCTGTTTTAGGGAGCCCTGGTGGCCTAGTGGTAAGGAGATGAATTGGCAACCCAAAGGTAGGAGGGTCAAATCCACTAGCTGATCCACAAAAGAAAGATGAGCAATCTCATCTCATGCAGTTAACTGCTTCTGAAAGCCCACCAGAGGGTCAGCTATGGTTGGTTCAAACTTGACAGTACACCATAACAACATTTGCCTACTCCAGATACTCTGTGTAATTTCATAGATAGTTCTTATAAGTGGGATCATAAAATATCTCCCTTTTGTGTTTGACTAATTTTAAACAGTAAAATATTTCTCAGCTTCATTCATTGATGATGTATTTTAGAATTTCTTTTTATGATTTATTAATTTTCCATTCTTTAGGGTTTTAACATCAGGAAAGATGTGTACCATGGTTGTATATATTTTGCTAGATATGTAATCTATCTATCTATCTATCTATCTTTCTATCTATCTATCTATCTATCTATCTATCTATCTCAATCCTTCATGAGGCTTGGGGACTGGAGTCTCTCTCCCTCTGGAAGTTGGCTGGCTAACTGGTAGGATGGCTGGCGTCTCGGTGGTGCCTCGTCTTGGTGGCAATCAGAAAAGGGAAGTTTCTGGGGTCCTTTTTGTTGTGTGTTACTGTTCTTTTTGCCCTTCAAAAGTGGGTGGGCATCCCTTAGGCTTTAGACTATGGGGAAGTTAGGGTCTGCAGAGCCTGCTCAAGGAGGTAGCTTAAAATCCCGTGGGGCCCTTGGGTCTGCGGCCCTCGGGCCTATCTTTAATTGTTTTTGGTGAAACATTCTTCTAGGTTGTATAGCCCTGGTCTGTCCATTTGCTGTACAGAGGTAACTCATGGTTGCTGTGAAGCCGAACACTGTGGCACTGATGTGTCAAATGCGAGAATGGTTACCCATGGTGGACAGTGTTTGGTGGAGCTCCCTGATTAAAATAAGATTGAAAGCAGGCGTGGCATCCACTTCCATAATAGCTTGCCTCTGGAAACCCTATGAACCTGGAGAAAGGACGAAAGTTATACAAGTGTCCAGGTCTTTTGTTCATAGGGTCTCTATGGGTCGCCTATGATTCGATGGCACTTAACAACAATATGTAAAATTTATAGTAACTTTATACTCTACTTGTTCAGTCTGTATGTCGAAGAAATAACTCAAGAAGCTGGGCCAGATGTAGAGGAGTGGGACATAGGATTGGCAAAAGACTCATCAGTAACCTGTCTTAAGCAGGCAACACAGCTTTGCTTGCTGAAAGTGTTGAAAACGCAAAGGGCTTATTGAAGAAAATCAAAGACCGTAGCCTTCACTACATATTTTACTTCAATGTAAAGAAAATGAAATCCTCACAAGTGGACCAGTAGACAATATCATGATAAATGGAGAAAAGGTCAAGATGGCAAGGATTTTATTTTGCTCGGATCCACAGTCGATACCTATGGAAGCAGCAGTCAAGAAACAAAATAACATGCTCTAAATGTTCTGTCTAGGATCTGTGCTATAGAGCCAAGATGGCCCTTTGAAGACCAACATGTGCTTGATATAAGCCATGGTATTATCAGTTGCTTCTTATGCATGCAAAAGTTGGATAGTGAATAAAGAAACCTAAGAAACAATCAGTGCCTTTGAACTGTGCTGTTTGTGAAAAATATTGAACCTTGGCTGTTAAAAAAAAAAAAAGACAAACAAATCTGCCTTGGATGAAATGCAGACAGAATGTTTCCACAGAAGTGAGAATGATGAGATTACATCTCACTTTTTTTGCCATGTTATCAAGAAGGGCCAGTCCTGGAAAAAGACATCATACTTGGAAAAGTAGAGGGTCAGTGAAAGAGAGGAAGACTGACTCTCAACTAGATGGTTTGACACCATGACTGCAATGACAGACTTATGCACAGCGGAGATTGTGAAGATGGCACAGAAGGGTTTTGTTCAATTGTAATTCAGTTTAGCTAGGTCAGTGTGAGTTGGAGTTGACTTGATAGCATGTACCGACAATAACACCACCACCACCATTCCTTTGTATATGTATGTTGTTGTTATGTGCCATCTAGTTGAAACCAACTCATCGCTGACCCTCCAGAAGGTTTTCAGAGGCTGTAAAATGGCATGGGAGATTGCCCATCTTTCTCCCTTGAAGCAGCTGGTGGATTCGAACCATGTGCCTTTGGGTTGGCAGAGCAGCTGCTAGTATGTGTATGTTGGTTGTTGCTGTTATGTGCCGTCAGGTCACTTGTGAGTGACACTATGTGCATTAGCCCCCAAACCTGCTCTATCCTGGGTCAGCCGTACTGTCTGACACACCTACTTTCATTACCCCAGTCACTGAATCAATCCATTTCATTGATGGTCTTCCTCTCTTTCTCTGTCCCTCCACCCTTCCAAGCATGATGTCCCTCTCCAAGGACTGGAACCTCCTTGTAACGTGCCCCAAAACGAAGTCTCAGAATCCCTGCCTCCAAAGAGCAGCCTGGTTTCACTCTCTCTAGAACAAACTCGTTTGTTCTCCTGGCAATAGTATATTCATTACTCTTCTCCAGCACCAAAGCTCACAAGCATCACTTCTCTTTCTGTCATCCCTAGTCATTTTCCAACTTTCTGATGCATAGCAAGCAATTGCAAAGAGTATAACTTGGATCAGGCACCTTAGTCTCCAGACTGATATCGTTGCTCTTCAGTACACAGGAGAGGTCCCTGATAGCAGACTTTCCCAATGCAATTAATCTTTTTATTTCCTTGCTGCTGGTTTTTATTTATTTAGCTGAGCCGCTGCTGGACATTTACCTATAAAAGTACATTAATCCTAAAAAACCATGGTCTGTGTTTGTCGTACTGGCATGATGATACCTGAGTCCCACCCCAGTGGTGAGCGTGCCTGCAGTATTTCTGACTGACTCCTTCCAGTTTCCCGATGGAGTTTCACTTCCTTGCTTTTATGTGCTCGGGGGATTGGGCTACTCTTTGGACCTGATTCTAACAGAGACCTGATCAAAACAAACTCATGGCTCTCTGAAAACATAAATGACCTTTTTAAAATTCCAGGTTCATAGGTTCATAGAGAGCCTCTTTTCAGATGGACCCCAATATGTCCATCTATTAACTTGGCCTCATCTGGTGTGCACCCAACTGTATTGATCCACTTCCCTGTGCCAGGCATCGTGTTCAGTGCTGGAAATACAAAGATGGGGAGAGGTGTGACACTGCCCTCAAGGCCCCGAGCATCAGGGACAGACATGTCGTCACTCCAACAGGACTATGAAGGAGGTCGGAACATTCACAGAGGTGATGTCCTGCATTCTGCCAGGGCAGGAACCAAAGAGGATGAATTCCTCCACCCAAAAAATCACCGTCTTCCTTTCCCTGCCTCACTAAAGAGCTTTGCTGGTGCAGTGTTAGAGTCCCCAGTGAGAGGATGATCTGGCAGTTCTGCTCTGTCACATGGAGTCACCATGACTTGGACTTGACTACATGGCGAGGATTTTGAAGCTCTGTCTCATACTTTGGCCATGTGGCCAGGAGAGACCGGCCCTCAGAGAAAGACATCATGCTCGGAAGGGTGGAAGGACAGTACAGGAAAGGAAGATCCTTCATGAGATGGATTGATACCATAACTGGGGTAATGGGGGTTGATGTGTCAGAATTAGTGAGACTGGCTCAGGACAGGGAAGGGTTCAGAGCTGCTCTGCATAGGGTGGCTGTGGGTTGTAGGCAACTTGACGGCACATAGCAACAACAGATGACACCCAACAACAACAGTAGCACCCTATCTAACTAGCATAAAATAACGTCAGAATTACTAAGTTCTGGGCAGAGCCAGTCTCTATAGGGTAGGCTTATGCCTAACAACAAGGAAAGACCCTGAGGTAGGTGGCCCCTGGTCAAGACTCCCTCATGGTAGCTGTATGTTTGCAGGTATTCCCTCAGTGAATATGATGGTAGAAGTTGGGGTGTGGTGTTTCTGGTGGGAGCACTGAGCTTGATTTAAGGCTTGACCTCTGCTGTGGGACTCCTGCTCCATTCCTTCTCCTATGGGGACCAGAAGGGAAACTTCCAATAATGGGAGAATGAACAGAGGAGTGTAACAGGGGAGTTGGCTGTTTGCTGGTGTGGGCTACAGCCTTGTGTGCCCAGATGGGGCAGAACACGCCTGGTCTTCAGGACCCAGGTCAGCGCTCTCCAGTCTCAGCAGAGGAGGTGAGAGCCCAGCCTCTTGCCTGCAGACGCCTGACTCTGAGCCTAAGTCCTTGGGGCCATTTGTCATCCTCACCAAGCCTTGCAACTTTATGTCTGCACATAAAAACTGGAGGGACTTGTCCCGGGGTTTGCAGCCGTGGCCACGGCTGCCATTAAAACTATTTTAATTAGCTGCAGGATTTTAATGAGCTGAAAAATCAAGAAGGGCCCCATCTCAGAAGTAAGCGGGATCCGCACACGCATCAGAACGAGTCTGAGATAACAGATGGAGGTGGTGTTCTCAGGGGACTGGGCTGTGAGCTCTTTTTCGAGGAGAAGCAGATTAGTTCCGGAGGCCAGGAGGCTGAGGAGAGAAGCGGGAGGTCAGACGCCAGCCACCTTCTGCGGTGTGGGGAGAGGTGGAGGCAGGCGGCCCCCGCGGCCCCCGCTGCGGAATGCACGGTGCTGGATTCAAGGTGACGGCAGAGCCTGGCTCCATTCTCCTCAAGTTGCCATAGCAGCCTCTCTCCCAGTGAACAGCTTCTTCTGGAGCCCTCAGCTGGGAGGGACGTCATTGTTCACTCCTGCCTGTGCAGGAAGGGGACGGGCAGGATAACTTTCCTGGGCCCTGGCTGTGCAGACCCAGTGGGTACTCCTGTGGGTACAGGGCCGCGAGCCTTCTGCTGGATGGGATCTGGGGGTGGGTCCCCTCAGCTATTGGGGGTCCTCTGGGTGACCAGGGGGAGTAGCCAAGCCCTGGAGCAGCTGCAACCCAGCGTGTCCTTGGAGCTGTCTGTCCACTGGCCGTTGTTACTGGAGGTGCGTGTTTTGGCTGAATTCCCAAGTCCTTGCCTATGTCTGTCCGGAAGTGAATTTCCCACAGACAAATTTTTAAATCAAATAACTATGGGAGTGAATAGGATCTTTGGCCCAGCTCTGTGTCCCAGGGGGTAGTGACAAGATTAATGAGATGATTTTTTTTTTTAAGTAAAAATTGGTGACGCCACTTGGGCCTTGGAGAGAATGTCCTCTGGGGGGGATGAGGTGTCGTGCGGGCAGCACCTTCTGGAAACTCAGTGGGTTGTTTGTTTTCCTTCCTGTCACCCTCTCTCCTTCCAGCCTACAGCTTGAAAAAAAAAATCATATTATCTGGTTGACTCAGAAGGGCGGAGGGAGGAGAGGGCTTGGCACACGTCCTTGGGGCTGAGGGTGACGCTGTGTGAGATGAGGATGGGTGGTTCCAGATGGGGAGGAGGCCTCTGGATGTGTTTTCTGGACCCTGGTTGGGTTTTGAGGTGCGGTCAGAGCTGACCTGTCATCGAATGCATTCACGGGGCAGCATCGTCAGGTCAGGGAGAGGAGACAAATAATAAGCTTCCTTGTTGCCTTAAAAACAGTGTGTGACTTTGAGGAATAGAATTTTTGTTGAAACAAGAGGTGCTGTGACATCCGCACTCTGGAGTGTACCTGGTGGTCTGTTGATGACCTCCAACCCACCCTCACCTTTTAGGGGAAGGAGATTCCTCAAGACTCCACGATGCAAGTCCCTTCCGGGGCACTGAGGACATAGACAGATGGCAGCCATTTACCCAGGTAAGGAGGCAGCTTAACTTTTCGATCTCCACAGGGCAGAAAGTTAGCAGGCCAGGTGGGCTCTGTCTTAGGTGGAAGCATAAACTAAGAAGAGGGTCCTGGAGCAGAAGGTGCTTCTGGTGGGGAAGCCAGGTGTGACTCTAATGCTCACTTCCTAGACCTGGGGAAGGGCCTTATCTCCTCTCAGAAGCCAAGAAAAGGGAGGGGCGCTGAAAAGAGAACAGCCATTGGCTTTTGGTCTTGGCACCAGGAGGGTGTGTGCCCCTTTCCACTCATTGGGTCCAGAGTGTGGTCCCTGTCCCTGCTGCCAGGCACCTGGTGATGAGAGCCAGCTTGTGTGTCCAGGGTGGTAGGCTCGGTTAGGGCACAACTTCAGGGTGGTGTACCCTGATGGTTTGTACTGGCTGGAACAGTAACGAGTCAGACAGCCAGGGTAGGGGAAGGGCTGCCCGCGCCTCATCACCAGCGTCTGTGCAGACAGCGCCAGGACCACAGAGCCTAAAGTTTCCTTTGTTCATCCACGAAGAGTCTCTGGGCTTTTCTTTGGTGGCACTTTATTAGCCACTTGACCAGACAGCTCCACATGGCAGTCTGAAAATCCTCCTTTGTTCTCTCCCATCCTTAAACGTATTGGTATTGGAGGCTGTCCTGGATCAAACTGGTCGTCTGTCACCTATCAGCCTGGCACGGTGGATGTGCATCGAGAGTGCTGGCATCATTGAGGGCTTGTGCTTGTGTCTCTCTTTATGGCTGGGGGCCTTGCTAGGCATGAGTGTGTCAGCTCTTGCTGGTGTGTCGTGTTCCCATGTGACCCTGTCCACATAGCAGCAACGGTGGCAGGAAGTCCTGGTCCTCCTCCCTCAGGTCGAGCCTTTATCCTGCTGCCTTGGTGTGTAATGTCATTCCCGTTCTTCTAAGTCTTTTTTCATGCCTTCCTGAGAGTCCCACGGAGTTAACTGCTTTGGGCAGAGAGGTGTCTCTGCATCAATCACTCACTCATCTGCAGGACTTGGGAGGTGGAGGCCGGCACCTGTGCAGGGCCTGTCAGCACAGAAGTGTTAGGGGAGATGGGAGGATTAGCCTTCCCCTGACCACAGCAGGCGTGGGGCGAGCCGTGCAGCAGCGCTGAGGGCCACCTGGTGTTCTGGTGAGGCCCAGGCCCTGCGCTGCTTCCATGTGTTCCAGGGACATTGAACTTAGCCCTTGGGACAGTCCTATCCAGAGCAGTCATGGAGGAAGACAAAGCCTACATAAACGGCTTCAGGGTCTGAGTCTTTTGTACATTGTCATCCATTAACCATCCTCAGGCACGGCTGTCCCCTAAGACTCTGAGACCCTAGTGAGGCAAGGGCCATGGCAGTGGGCTCAGTGCCAGCCCTGAACTTGACTCAGCACCGTCTCGCCCGGCAGGCCCAGAGGTCCTGGGAACCACCTACCCAGAAAAGCCCAGAGGTCCCTCGTTCCAGTGTGTCCCGCATGGAGAGGCTGAGGGCAGGTTAATTAAAGTTAACTGAGTGAAAAAATAATTACGGAGACTGCAGAGGGAAGAAACCCAAACCTGCAATTTAACACTCCTCAGCCCCAGAGCTTTTCTGAGACACACACTCATCATTGGCGTTCTTGCTGGGTGAAGGTGAGCTGAACACTTCTCTTCATTACTTCCTGCCCCCAGGCCTGAAGGCCAGTTGCACCAGGCACGTAGCTGGGGCATCCTCCATCTGTGCCTGGCATCAGGTGAAGGACATCTGCATCCCATGCAAAGCAGCGCACCTGGACTGGAGATGTGTGGACATAGAGCCTGCTGGGGGTTGCCACCTATCTCCAGACTCCATTGGGCTCTGCCCTATGTTAGCCTGGGGGCTTCCTGGGGGCTGGAGAGGGTGTCCCTGGGCCCAGGCCTGGAGAAAGTAAGGGGACATGGTGCCTTCTGCTTGTCCAGCCCAGGTCTCCCATGCAGCACCTCACCTCTGCTGCCCACTCAGTACCACCTGCAGGAACCTTGGTCTTTCCTTGGACAAGTAGCCTTAGGGGCTCTCTTCATCCACAGGCGTCCTCATGGCATAGTGAGTTACATATTGACTGCATAACTGAAAAATCAGCAGTTCAAACTCATCAGCTGCTCTGAGGAAGGAAGATGAGGCAGTCTACTCTTAGGATTTATAGTCCCTGAAACCCAGTGGAAGGTTGCCTATTTAGCTATTATTTATAAAGCTATTTAGGTTTCTTAAGGGGAGAATTGCCACAATAGACTCAGTTTACTTTTTGTGGGGAGAGGGTTCTCAAGCCACAGCTTAGCCCAATTGGGGGTCACTGGTCTTGTTGTTGTTGTGAGGTGCCGGCGATTAGGCCATGACCCATAACAACAGCAGAAATGGACTCTGCTCTGTCCTGCACCACCATCACATCCCTGATATCTCATGATATTTGTAATCCTGCTGTTGTTATGGTTTTCTCTTAGGGGTTCAAAGCTTCTCTGTTTGTTGTAATGGGGGAGTCATTTCCATGTACCTGCTTATTTTATAGCTTATGTATGAACATGCGTGCTTGTTTGTCATTTGTTGTTTTGAGCACAGCACTTGTCAGTGTGTTGTACTCGGGCAACCTACATGTTGCTGTGATGCTGTAAGCTGATATTTCAAATACCAGCAGGGTCCCCCATGGTGGATGGGTCTCAGTGATTGGTGCTTCTGGTTGTTATGTGCTTTTGAGTTGGAAATGGTTCATAACTGACCCTCCAACAGGTTTTCAGACAGTAAATTGCACAGGAAAAGGTTGCTCATCCTCCTGCAGGACAGCCGATGGATTTGAACCACGAGTCTTTGAGATTGCAGTGCAGCTTCTTGCCACTAAGCCATCAGAGTTCCCTGCTTGGTAGTTAGGGTTTTCAAGTGTTAGAGTACTACCAAAAAAGTAGATGCAATCCCACCTAGGTGCACCTAGAATACAGGACTTGGGACATCTCCTGGAAGGTCACAATCTTGAAAACTCCATGGAACATCAAGTACTCTGATGCACATGCCACCATGAATCAGAATAGGTTTGGCATCTGCTGGTTTGGTTTTGGATCAGTTGGGCTGGTAACTGGAGAGACTTAGGTCAGCCGCCTCCCTGGTCGGCAGTGGCTCCAGCAGGCATGATCATCGACAAGGTTGTCAAACCCAGCCTCTAAGTCTGAGTCACAGTCCAGTCTGGCTGCCACAGAGACAGGACGGACAGTGTTGATTTGACCAAACTTCAGCTCTTGCTGGTATAAGCTCAGTGAGGTTACCCACCATCATTGTGACACTAGTTCTTGCTGATATGGAGGAGAGGACAGGCGAGAAATTAAGTTGGTTCTAGGCATAGGGGTTCTTCCAGGGAGGAGCCATGGGAGAAACAGGTATAAGCCCGTCTGTATTCTCCAGGCCACTTTGAAGATCGGAACAGAGATCTCGCTTGTGCCCTTAGACCCTTGGACGGGCTCATTTGTGCTTGTATGGTGAAGAAGAGGGTTTGGACAAATGCAAGGATGGCCACTGGTCACCAGATGTGAGCCTGGCCTTCCCAGGCAGGACCTTTAGAGTGTCCCCTGGGCAGGAAAATGATTTCCCGGGACAGGTGGCAAGAAGACCCCCCTCGGTTTTCTCTTGGGCATGAAAAAGTGGAAGTGACACATCCAAGAAGCCTCCAGGGGGACCTATGCTGCACCTGGGCCACAGACAGGGCTCCACTCACCCTTGGGACGCCTAGTCATTTTGTGGTGCTCAGTCTTGCTCCTCTTCTTTCCTGTAGACGTGGCCTCATGGACACCAGGTGTGGACGATGAGGGAAGAAGGTGCCTCCCACACCCCAGAGGTGACCCCGGCTGCCCCTACAACCAGGAACCATGCGGGTGACCTGCATGTTCTCCTCCATCCTCCTGTTCGGAGCTGCAGGCCTCCTCCTCTTCATCAGCCTTCAGGACCCCACGGAGCTTGTACCCCCGCAGGTGCCAGGTGAGCCTTCACCCTGGGCCCTCCCTCCCTGCTTGGCCCTCCTTTCTCATCAAGAGGGCAGCTGGTGTGCTGAGCGTGGACCCTCTTGCTTGTGGCCGTGAGCTGTGTGTTCTGAGCCCCCAGTAGGTGGTGGTGGGCCATAGTTTCAATGTTGCCACACTGTGTCTGAGACCAGACCATCAGCTCCTACACTTTGGCCTTTGACCGCCAGCTGTGCCTAGAGGCCGGGCAGCCCCTCCTGGGAGTGCTGCTGCTGCTGGGGAGCCTGGCCTGTTCAGGTGTTGTTGCCCTTTGGTGAAACTCAGGTTTAAGAAGGATTCTGCCACCTTTGGGGGCCTGTGCCACTTTGTCTGGGACAGCTTCCCGGGTCTGATCCCCATGTGTGACTCAGTTTCCCTGACCAGCCCTGAGAAGCTGTTGAGTCCACCATTTCTGGCCTAAGTAGAGGGACTGGGGGCCAGGAGCCACCCCTGCTGGTTCCATACCTGCTTACCTCCCGTGGCAGAGGCTGTAGTGGGCTGGTGAGCTTGCTTGGGAGTGCAATCAGGAGCCTTGATAGTTTAACTCATGTTGTGGTTATGTGCCGTCAATGTGGAACCAACCTCTAACTACCCTCCAGCATGTTTTCAGACAGTAAATTGCGCTGGAGGAGATTGCCCATCTTTCCCTTACAGAACAGACAGTGGATTTGAACCATATACCTTTGGATTGGCAGTGCACTTCCTTACCACTAAGCCATCAGAGCTTCTGTATTGAAGACGGGGCATGAAATGTGGGGAAGAACTTAGGCAAGCTCTATCCTGGCTCCAGCTCTCTTTTACATACATTCAAAGTGGGGCTGCCCCTCTCTGCTCAGATTCTTTTCCTTCTCCCCATGCTGTATGGCTGTCATGTGGTCAAGGGCTTGGAAGGCAAGAGGACCCTAAAGAGGCTAGAACTGGGCTTCTTCTCCCCCAGCTGCCACCAGAGGCCCTTCATGGGGAAGGCCTGCAAGTTGAGTTTTTTTCTTCACAGAGAGTGAAGACACAGACAAGGCAGGCAGGCAGCCTCCAGGGGACCATGGCTGAGTCATCGGTGCTGACTCACACCTGGGCTGAACAGTCACAGGTGCAGCTGTCAGAAGTGGGTCTGGCTGCTCCCTGGGCACCAAGCTGGCTTCGCTGTGAGGACTGTACAGCCTCCCATGAGTCCTGGAGTAGCCGATGACACTGATGATGTCAGCAGAACCAGCTCTGCTGGTCCCTCAGTCCCATGGGGCAGTGACATAAGAAAAGTGTTAGCTGGGCTGCAGCAAACTCCAGAACAGTGGCACCCGTGTGTCCCTGGTGTACATGCCAGTGTTTGTGTTAATGTTAATGTCTACTCAGTAGAACACGTTGAGGAGAAAATGATGGCATATCTGGGGTTCCCGCCTGAGATGGTACCATATTCTCATCTGCAGTGCATGTCAGGTGCAGGTGAGATGTTCCTGGTGGGAGGGGTTCTTGCTGGACTGGATGGGGATCCCACCCCTCATATGTACCCGCTCCTGTGCACACCTCCCACTCATTACTGGAATCCTTGGGGAAAAGGGCTGGAGCCTCTGGCAGGACATGCAGCTGGCATGGGCGGCCGAGCCTGGTAGAACCAGAAGAAGTGAACAGGTCGACCTTGAACTGTGCCCTTTGGTTATGAGTGTTGCTGGACCCCTATGGCATGTGCCAGGTGATGGGCGGGCCTTCGTGTTCTACGTAAGTCACATCCAGCCACCGTCATGAAACTTTTAAGTAATGCTTACATTACTTTCCCCTGAGCAAAGTGCTCCTGACACAGGCTGTTTGTGTTGATTTGTTACTATTCATTTATTCTTCCCCTGTACTTGGGCGCAGCAGCCTAATTGTGATTCGGTACCAAGAAAGCAATATCAAAGTAATTTTCCACAACATTAGTTACAATTTTCTTCTGATCTTTCAAGTGAAACAATCCCATCCTGTTGGCTTCTCCGAGCACATAAACCTTGATTACATTTATCTGTTGGAAACCAGTGCTTACAAAGTGTATGTGTCCAGTTGCACGGCTGGGTGGCCCCCAGGGTCCCTGACAAGCCTTCTCCTGGTGGATTTCTCAGTGGGAGGTGCAGACGCGGGAGGTTGCCCTGCCATCCGAATCGGGAAAGGCCTCCCGGGGGGAGCCTCGTCTTCAGGGGAAATTCTACTCTGTTCTGCTCCTCACATGGCGGAAAGTTTCCTGGGAGCCAAGTTCCTCGAATTCGGCTCTTGGCAGTGACTCAGGCAGGCAAGTGGGGATGGGCAGGTCACGGTCCTGGGATCAGGCACTGGCTTGAGAACCCAGGTGGGAGGTTCACATGTTTGCAGTCGCTTCAGATGTGTTTTGTTAACAGGAAACAGCAGCAGTTGCATATCTCATGGACCAGTCCTCAAACTTCACCTGGCTTCATGCCTTATAATGAACATTACAGAAGCACCACACCTTTAAAACCAAGCTACTACCTGTTAACTTACCCATTAAGGAAGAGGTGGTGGTTCTGTTGGAGAATTCTTACTTGCCATGTGGAATATTCGGGTTCGAGTCCTAGCCATTGCACTTTGGGCCAGCATATATACTAGAGAAGGCTTTTCATGTGGCTACAAGATGGAGCTCCCAGACTAAGAACAAAGGCTTCATTTCTGGAAAATGAGCCAATAAGAATTCTGTAGAAAATTATGTCATAATGAGAAATGAAGCAATGGCACAGAGCAATACATGGATGACCTTAGAGAACACCAGGTTCAGAAAAATAAGCCAATCACAAAAGACCAAATGTTAGGTTAATACATCGAAGCCCAGGACTGTTAGTGGTCACCTGGGGCATGAGGAAGAGGAGGGAGGGAGGTTCTTGCATAGGAGACACTGTATTTCTGTTAGTGGTGGTGCAATGATTTGGATCAGGATAATGAGAGTGGCTGCTCAGTTTGAGGAAGGTAATCAGTGTCACTGAATTGTGCATGAAGAAATTGTTGAGGTGACATATGTTTTGTGATATTTGTTTTCGCCAAAGTAAAACAACAAGTGCATAAATCAATCACAGCGATCCAGTCCCACTGGGCATGGGTCACTATGAATCGAGGTCTGAGTTGAGGGCCACCAACAATCACCGCCACCATCTGTGTTCTAAAATTAGACTTTCTAGTGTAGTAGAGAGAATGCTTTTATCCACTGATAATTACTTCCCAGTTTCCAGTATTACCAGGAAATACTGCGATCAGGACTTCTGACCTCAGCAAGCACACTCCTTGGCCCAGGAGACGTGTTCCTTTCCCAGGGCAAGAGCTTGGAGCCCAGGCCTAAGCTGGGAATAACAAACTCTATAGGGTGCAGAAGGCAGGAAACTGAACTACTTTCCTTAAGAACTTGATGTGGAGAGTTCTGGACACACAGCAGTAGATTAGAATGATACTGTGAATGCCATGTAAACTATCGCGCAGCCTGCTCAACATGGCTTGGCTGGCCCCAGGTACTTCCTTCTTTCTCTGTTATTTTAGAGCATAACTAAATATCATGTCAATTCATACATAACAATACTTTTCAGCATATTTCTCAGCTTGAAAGATGTTATTTGCCATCAAGTTGCTTGCGACTCATAGCAACCCTATGCACGATAACCCTGAAACCTGCTTTATCCTGTGCCAACTTTACTGCCTCTGACACACCTACTCTCATTACCCCAATCACTGAATCAGTCTATTTCCTCGAGGGTCTTCCTGTCTTTCTCTGTCCCTTCCAGCATAATGTCCCTCTCCAAGGACCGGCCCCTCCTTGCAACATGCCCAAAGTATGTCAAAGCCTCAGAATCCTTGCCTTCAAGGAACAGCCTGGTTTCACCCTCTCCAGAACAAACTTGTTTGTTCTCTAGCAGTCCATGGTATATTCAACACACCTCCAGCACCACAGCTCAAATGCATCAATTATCTTTCTATCATCCCTAGTCATTGTTCAGCTTTTTGACACACAGCAAGCAATTGCAAAGACTATGGCCTGGATCAGACACACCTTAGTCTCCAGACGGACATCGTTGCTCTTCAGTACTCTGGAGAGATCCCTGACAGTGGACTTCCCCAAAGCAATTCATCTTTTGATTTCCTGGCTGCTGGTACCAAGAGTGCTGATTGTGGAGCCAAGCAAACTCTGTCAGATACTATTCTAAATCTGAGTACTCAAATTAAGACAGATGAGGAAGAAAGATTGACTATCCACTTCTGAAATAACAGGCCTTCGAAAACCCAATAGACTTAGACTAGCAGACATGACAACTGAATCTGAGACCTCAAATGTGGAAACACAAAGAAGGAGCAACAATTGTAAGGAGACACTAGTGATTGGGACGTGGAATGTGAGAAGCATGAATATAGGAAAATTGGACATTGTTAAGAAAGATATGGAACAAATAAATATTGACACATTAGGTATTGGTGAAATAAGATGGCTTGTCATGAAACATTTTGAATCAGGTGATCATATGATCTATTATGCTGGAGATGAAAAGGTGAGAAAAAATAGGATTGCTTTCATAATAAAAAAATTTCTAGATCCATATTGAAATATATTGTGAATGACAGACAGTATAATATCCATATGCATACAAATATATACACCGACATCTAGAGCCAAAGAGGAGAAAATGGATTTCTATCAACTTTTGCGGTTAGAAATCGATTGAACATGCAGTCAACATGCTTGAAAGATAAAAAAATACAACTACGATGCCATTCTCAAACCTGTTGTTGTTATTGTGTACCATGGAGTTGGAACTGACCCACAGCTGATCCGCCAGTGGGTTTTCAGATGCAGTTAATCACACAGGAGGAGATTGCCCATCCTTCTCCTGCAGAGCAGCTGGTGGCTTCTCACCGCATGCCTTTGGGTTGCAGCACAGATTCTTGCCACTGGTCAACCTAAAAAACCTAATAATCCCTTGTTGCTGCTATGTGCTGTCAGTTGATGATGATGCTCAGCAACCCTCTGAACAATGGCTCTGAACCCTGCCCTGCTCTGAGCCAGCCTCACCATTTCTGACACACTTGACCCCATGGCCACAGTCACTGTGTCAGTCGTATCATCCAGTGTCTTCCTCTCCTGCAGTGATACTCCACCCTGCCAAACATGATGTTCTTCCCCAAGGACTCGTCCTTCCTTGCAACATGCTCAAACTGTGTGAGATAGACAGAGCTTCAAAATCCTTTACTCCCAGGAGCAACCTGGTTTTACCCTCTCCAGTACAGACCTGTTTATACTCTTGACGGTCCATGATATGTTCAGTACTGTTCTCCAGCACAACTAAAAGACATCACTTATTCTGTTATCTTATTCACTGTCCAGCTCTCAGATGCATTAGCAAGCTATTGAGATGACACTGGGGTCTTGGTCTCTAGACTGACATTGTTGCTCTTCAGCGCTCTTGGAGAGGCCCCTGATGGTGGATTTTCCCAATTCAACTAATCTTTTGACTTCCTGACTGTTGATGCCAACAGTGTTGATTGTGGATCCAAGCAAGATGAAATTAACAACTTCAGATCTTTTTTCCAAATTATGAAATATCCAGCCAGTAGTCAAATATCTAAGTGCCTTATAAATATTGTGTAATGTTTGTTTGTTTGTTTGTTTAGCCAGCATCCAAATAAGGTTGCACCTGTGTAAAGAGTCTTTTCGTCTGTATTTCCACCGGCTGTTCCTGGGGAACAAGAAGGGGAGGCTCCTCTCGTAAAGACTTACAAACCGGGCAAGCTGATGAGGGTTGCTGTGAGTCAGCATTGGCCCAGTGGCAGTGGACTTGGCTTGCTCAGAAAGCCATAGCAGAGCACTACAAACCACATGACTGGGAACAATAAGAATTTATTCTGCCACCATTCTAGAGGCAAGAAAAAGTCCAAAATTAAGGTGGTCCTGGGTATTTCCTGGGCATGTCAGCTTAATTGCAGTCTCCATGCCCTTCTGTACATGGTCACACTCTGTGTGTCTCCTTCTGTAGGGACACCAGTCATGTTGGGTTAGGACTAATCTTACTCTAGTCCAATTTGATGCCAACTGATTATACCTGCAAAGACATTCTTTCTTCCCTCCCCTTTTTTCTTGTTGTGAACTGTTGACTCAGATCTTAGTGGCACAGGAGGAGATTGCCCCTTCTCCAGCTGAGCATCTGGTGAATTTGAACCCCATGCCTTTGGGACTGCAGCACACCTTCTTGCCACTAGGCCACCAGAGCTCTCTAAGACATTATTTTTAAATAAGGTCAAATTGGCGGTACCAGGGGCTAAGACTGGAACATATCTGTTGGGGGACTCAGATCAGTTCATAATGCATTCCTTCTCCATGTTTCCCCCTCTTACTGGTTGTACCACAAAATAATGACCTTGTAAGACCACACAACATGAATGAGTCTGGAGGACATTATGCTGAGTGAATGATCTTAGTCACAGAATGCAAATACTGCACAGGACCACTGACCACTGTTATAAAAATAGACTGGACATGGGGGAGGGGAGAGCAGAGGAAAACGGGGTAAATAATGAACATTGCCCTGGCATGGAGGAAGGGAGGGGCTGTCTTAAGGGGATGGATGGGTAGAGTGTGTGTATGGCACTTGACAGTCTGGAACAAGACACGCACTACAGAGTGAATTGGAGGATGAGGAAGAAGGAAAATGTGTATCATTGAATGAATGAAAACCCACTTTTTCTGTAAACTTTCAGTAAAATCGCAATACAAATATTTTTTAAAACATTAAAAGAACAAGAGCATACTTCAGCCAATGCAAATCCCGTGAATCACAATGAGATTAACCACAACTTGTGTGATTGCCATAATGTCTGTGTCCCTCTCTCACCGCTTGTTCTATTGAGTCAGTTATAACTCATAGCAGCCCTCTCCAGGGATTTCCAAGGCTGTAAATCTTCCTCTCCCCTCCGTTTTATTTTTATTTTTTATTGGCTTGTATACATCGTGTATCATTGACAGGAGGAGACTGCTCGCCTTTCCACTGAGGAGCAGCAGGTGGGGCGTCCTCTGGCTTAGCGTGCGGCACCCTATGTGGTCGGCCACCAGAGCTTCTTTGTCTTTGTGTCTGTACATACATGCATGTGGGGACACACACGCGCGCGCGCGCACACACACACACACACACACACACACACACGTATAGTCTCAAAAATGCATCATTGTTGACTCAGAATAAACTGGTCGCTGGTTCCCCCTTGCGTTTCTGAGGCTGTAAATCATCCAGGAGGTCATTCTCATCTTTCTCCTTCAGATCTCCTACTGGTGGATTTGAACTATCAGAGAGGCTCAGCCCTTGGGATGTGTCTATATACATACACTCTGGTGGACTAGTGGTGAGCTGGGCTGCAGTCTCTAAGGCATGCAGTGTGAATCCGCCAGCTGCTCCATGGTAGAAGTATGGACAAGCTCCTCCCATGTAATTTACCATCTCTGAAAACCCGCTGGAGGGTCGTCTGTGGGTTGATTCCGCCTTGAAGGCACACAACAACACCACATATGTATACACACATTTTTTTATTAATTAATTTTAATGAAAGTTTACAGAGACTTTGGATTTCCATTCATTCATTGTTGCACTTTTACCCCCTGCCCAACCTCCCCCCCCCTCAGTTCGCTCTTCTCTTTGAAAAGTAAAAGAAAAATTCATTCATTATTATACAATCTCTCCCCTCAAGGCTACTACACTATGCAGCCTTCATTTTGAAAAATAAAAGAAAAATTATTTCATTGTTATACAATCCCTCCCCCCAGGTCCACTCAACTATGCAGCCTTCGTTCTGGACTCTTGTCATGACTATAATACCTAATCATATATCCATTTTAAACAGTTCTCTCCCTCATCCGTTTCAATACAGAATACATTATTTATCCCATCTTTCTCAGTCTCCCTCCAACCCCGATGCCAGTCCCGTTTTATAACAGTGGCACTATGCAGTATTTGTCCTTTGTGACTGAGATATTTCACTCAGCATAATGTCCTCCAGGGTCACCCATTTTTAATAATATTGCATGAGTTCCTTGTTTTTCAATGCAGCATATTATTCCATTGTGTGAATATACCACAGCTTCTCTATCCATTTGTTTGTTGATGGGAACTTAGGTTGTTTCCAACTCTTTGCTATTGTGAAAAGCAGCAATAAACATGGCTGTTCATATATTTGCTTGGGTGGCAGTTATGGTTTCTTTAGGGTAAATTCCCAGTAGTGGAATTGCTGGGTCAAATGGTATTTCTATTTGCAATTTTTTGAGAAAGCACCAGACTACCTTGCACAGGGTTTGCACCATTTTACACTCCCACCAAGAGTGAATAAGGGTTCCAGTTTCTCCACAACCTCACCAGCATTTGATGTTTGCTGTTCTATTAAATTTTGCTATTCTTACTAGGGTGAGATGATATCTCATAGTTGTTTTGATTTGCATCTCTCTTAGAGCTAGGGATTTTGAACATTTCTTTATGTGTTTGTTTGCCATCTGAATGTCTTCCTTGGTGAGGGTCTGTTCATATCCTGTGCCCAGTTTTCAATTGGGTTGTTTATCGTTATCTTGTTGTATTGACACACACATTTTTTAAGGGCTCTCCTGGCAGGATGCCATGTTCTTTATCTGAAGGCTTGTGTCTGCTCAGCTCTCTTTTGATATGTCATTTTGTTGTTGCGTTAGGTGCTGTCAAGTATGACTCAGAGCAGCCGTATGAACAGCAGATGTGAATCCTGTGTTATTCTGTCTCATCCTCACAGTCTCTGACATACTTAAGCCCATTGCTGAAGTCACTGTTTCAGTCCATCTCGTTAAGGGTCTTCCTCTCTTTGATGGTCCCCCCACCTATCCAAGTGTGATATTCCATTACAAGGACAAGCCCCTCCTGACAACATGCCAAAGTATATGAGATGGAGTTTCAAAATCCTCACCTCCAAGGAGCAACCTCGATCCGCCCTCTCCAAACAGACCTACTTGTTCTCTTGGTGGTCCATAGTATGTTCAGTACGATAGATAGCACACTGCAAACGGTTTGTTGTGTATTTTTGCATCCAGTTTTGCTTTCATAGAGTAAATTTTCCTGAGGGGGTACTCATATTCCAGCTGAGGCAGCACATGGCTCTCTCCTGAAGTCATGGGGTGTGGCTGGACGTGCTGGGACCCAGTCCCTGACTGACACTGCAGGAAAGAGGGCCTGAGGGGCAGCACCTGCAGGAGTTTTGGTCTCTAGCCTTCCTGGAGCCTGCCTTGCAGAAAGCAGGGACATTCAAGGGTTGAATTGTATCTGACTCATATATGACAGAACCCTCACATAGGATTTCCTAGGCTGTAATCTTAACAAGAGCATATTGCCAGGTCTTTTCTCCAATAGAGACGCTTCTCAGTTCAAACTGTCGGGCTTTCGATTGGCAGTTGAGTGTTTAACCACTGTGTCACCAGAATATCAACATTGTTGTCATCATGTTTTTGTTGTTGTTGTTAGATTCTAGCTTCCGAGTCATCTCACCATCTTTGCTTCTAAGGAGCACTCTGACTACGCTTGTTCCAAGGCAGATTTGTTTATTCTTTGGGCTTTGTCAACACCACAGTTCAAAATCATCAATTCTTCCATCTTCTTTATTAACTGTCCCACTTTCACATTCATCAGGAGCAGTTGAAAATACCATGGCTCAGGTCAAGCATACCCTAGTCTTGAAAGAGATATCCTTGTTCTTTAGCCATTTAAAGAAGTCCTTGGCAGCAGACATACCCAGTGCAGTGTGTTGATTGAGTTCTTGACCACTGCTTCCATGATAGTGATTGTGGAGAAAAGTAAAATGAAATCTTTGACAACTTCAATATTTTTCACCGTTTATCATGATATTGTTTATTGGTCCAGTTGTGAAGAAACCTGTTCTCTTGATATTGATGTGTAAGCCATACTGAAGGCTACAGTCTTTGCACTTCAATCAGTAAGTGCTTCAAGTCTTGTTTTCATCTGCATATGTTGTTTTTGATGACTCTTCATCCAATCTTGGTGCCATATTCTTCTTCATATTGCCTAGTTTCTCAGCTTATTTGTTCAACATGCAGACTGAATAGCTATGGTGAAAAGATAGAACCCTAACACACACCATTTGTGATTTTAAATCATGCATTATCTCCCCTTATTAGGTTGAAATGATTACTTCATGATTCTACATGAGCACAATTAAGGAATTTTCTTTCTTTTCAGTGTTATCCATAATTTATCATGTTCCACACAGTTGAATGCCTTTGCATGTTGTTGTTGTTGTTGTTGTTGTTATGTGCCGTCGAATCGCCTGCGACTCATAGCGACCCTATGTACAACAGCCCTAAACTCCGCTCTGTCCTGTGCCAATCGCACTGTCTCTGACACTCCCATCCCAATTATCCCAGTCACTGAATCAATCCACCTCATAGAGGGCCTTCCTCTCCTGCGCCGTCCCTCCACCCTCCCAAGCATGATGTCCCTCTCCAAGGACCGGTCTCTCCTCACTACATGTCCGAAGTAAGTTAGACGGAGCCTCAGAATCCTTGCCTCCAAGGAGCCACCCGGTTTAACCCTCTCCAGGACAAATCTATTTGTTTTCCTAGCAGTACTCTTCTCCAGCACCACAGCTCAAAGGCATCAGTTCTCCTTCTATCCTACTTGGTCATTGTCCAACTCTCTGATGCATAACAGGTGATTGCGAAGACCATGGCCTGTATCAGACGCACCTTAGTCTCCAGAGAGACACCACTGCTCTTCAGCACTTTGGACAGGAAAGCCTTTGCATAGTCAATAAAATATAAAGAAACATCTTTCTGGTGTGCTCTACTTTCAGCCAAGATCCATCACATGTCAGCAATGATGGCCTCATTTCATGACCTTTTCTGAGTCAGTCTAACTTGAATTTCTGGACGTTCCCTTTGGCTATTCTGCTTCAGCCATTTTTAATTATCCTCAGCAAGATTTTACTAGTGTGTAATATTGGAAACAGGAGTGGTATCCACTTCCTAAACAACATGCCTCTGGAAACTCTGAGCTTTGAGAAATGACAATAGTTATAGAAAGGCTTCAGGCCTTTTGTTCATAGGGTAAGAGTCGTGCTCGACTCGAGGGCAATCAACAACAAAAATATTGTTTGTAATTTTTGCATTCTGTTGAATTAGTTTTGGTGTTTTGTTTTTTAAATGGACACAAAGGTGGATTAGTTGTAGTTGCTAAGCCAGGTAGTTGTCTTCTAAATATCTTGGCATATCATACATGAGTGAGCAAGTTCAGGGCTACATCTATTTGCTGAAACACCTAATTGATATTAAAACAATTTCTTGAGCCTTATTTTTTTGCTGATGCCTTCAGTACCATTGGGTCTGGATAATATGGAACACCCTGAACTAGCTAAGCTTCAACCAGCTCTTTTTCATACAATGACTCTGTATATTTTTTCTCTCGTCTTTTGATGCATCCTGTGCCATTCAGTATTTTTCACATAGAATTCTTCAGTATCGTAACTCAATCTTTTCCTCAGTATTTTCACCTTGAGAAACGCAAGGCTGTTTTTCCTTTTCGGTTTTCTAACTCTAGGTCCTTTGGACATTACATTATAAACCTCCCTTTGTTTTCTCAAACTACCCTTTGACATCTTCTGCTCAGCTCTCTTCATCATTTCTTCTTTTTCCCGTAACTTCTCTACATTCTAGAACAAGTTTGAGTCTCTTCTGACATCTGTCTGGTCTTTTCTGTCTTATTTTTTAATGATCTTTTGCTTTCTTCACGTAATGCTGTCCCACATCTTGTCTAGTCTTTGGTCATTTGTGTTCTATGCATAAAGTCTATTCTTGAGATGGACTTTAAGTTAAGGTAGCCTATATGTAAAGCAATTTTTAGCCCTCATGGGCTTGCTTTTATTTTCTTTGGCTTCTATTAGAACTTACAGATGTGTAATTGATGGTCCACTCCACGGTCAACCCCTGACCTTGTTCTGACTGATAATTGAGCTTATCCACCATCTCTTCCGTAGATGTGACCAGTTTGATTCCTGTATATTCCATTAGATGAAGTCTCCAGATATAGTAGCTGTTTGAATTTTTTTGTATAAATCATTTGACAAAATTTTGTCATGGTGTCTCTGGCTCCATTTCCATCACTATGGCTATATTTTATGATTCTCAATCCTTCTTTGTTCTCAACATTTGCATTCTAATCACGTTATTATTAATGTGTCTTGACTGCATGTTTAATCAGTCTCAGACTGTAGAAGTTGGTTGTTGCTATTATTGTGTTGAGTTGGAACCAACTCATAACTGACCCTTCTGTGGGTGTTCAGAGATAGTAACTCGTGTGGGAGGAGATTTTCCATTTTTCTCTCATGGAACAGTTGGTGGATTTGAACAGTGTATGTTTGCATTTGCAGCACAGTTCCTTACCACTAAGCCACCAGAGCTCCCTTGCAGAAGTTGGTAGAAATTTCTTTAATTTTGGCTTTAGTTATTGATCTGTAAATTTGGGTAAGTTGCATCAGCAGGTTTTTCTTATAGCCAGCTGGATATTATTCTACCATTGACAGCGTTATCCTTCAGGATAGAAACTCCTCCCCCACCCCTTTTTTTTTAACAATTAATAATGTCATTCCTCTTAACCGTGTCATTCCCACCATCATAGGTCACATGATCTCTGATTCAGAAGGGCCAGTTCCTAGAAGAGTGACCTTTCAAAAAGCCTTCCATTTCATTTCTGACATCGTCCAGTTTTCCTAGACTCATACTTCACACATTCTACATTCCAACTATTAATGAACGTTTATGGCTGCCTTATTCTGAGTCATCCCAAATGAGCAAATGGGTAAAACTTTGCTCCATCCGCATCATTAAGGTAGACTCTACTTTGAAGAGGCAGCTTTTCCCCCGTTTTATTTGAGTAGCTTCCCACCCAAGGCCTCGTCTTCTGGTCTATAGTAGACAGTGTCCCGCTGCTATTGACAGGGTTTTCAGTGGCCCTTATTTCAGAAGTGGATGGCCAGTCCTGCTTCCTAGTCTATCCTAACCAAGAATCTCCACTGAAGCCTGTCCACCATGGGTGACCCTGCTACTATTGGAGATGCTGGTAGTCTAGCTTCTAGCATCACAGTCACACACAGGCCACTAGTGTACAAGAAACAGATGAATGGAGGAATAATAATAATAATAGCAAATATTTATTGACCATTCACCATGGGCCAGGATCTGTGCTAAACTCTTGATGTATTTTCATGTACATGATTCTAATAAAAACAGTAATTGTAAGAAGTGATTGTGACCACCTCACTTTAAACAAGAGTGCTAGGCACTCACTGGGGAGACCACACAGACAGAGCAACAGCCTTCATATGGACAGTGTTTCCAGGGCACTCCCCATGCCACACACTGTCACAGGCCCATTTATGTAGTAGATACTCACTTATATGTTTAATACCCTGTGAACTACTGTTGCTCCATTTGACAGATAAGAATACTGAGCTTCAGAGAGGTTAAGGGCCATGCCCATGGCCACGTGACTTTTCTGCTTCAGACTGGCAATTTACCCTTAGCAGGTGGGCTGTTGACTACACTGTATACTTTCTTGACAGCTGTATTCCCCTAGCCTGGGTCCAGAGCAGAGCTTGGCAGAGAGAAGCACATGAGTAAAGGACTGGAGGCATGAGAGTATGGTGTGGTGTCACGTGGCTGGGGTGGAATATGGGACCAGGACCCAGCAAGCCCTTGGAGCCTTGCAGAAGAACCCTGCATAGGCAAAGGGGGGCTGTGGCTCATTTGCAAACTTGTTCCAGTGGCTGCTTGTCTGGAGCTGTTTGCAGGGACTTGTGGAGGAAATATGGCAAATTCAAGAGACTAGTCACGAAGGTGTTAAATGGTCTAAGAAGAGAAGGCAAGGTTTGGGGCACGTGAGATTGAGAGAGGTTGGTATTCAGGGATCTTGAAGGATTGAGTGAAGAGTTGTTGACCATAACAGTGGATGAGGAGGGCCATGGTCTCTGTATGTGATAACTCTGGACTGTCTGGCTCAAGGGTCAGGGGCTGTTCACTAGGGATGTTGGCTTGGGGCAGAGGTAGGAGACATGCATTTCTCTTTGGACTGTTGGCATCAGAGATGCTCGTCAGAAAGTGTGCTTGGCCTATAAATTCTCCACCAACCTCAGGCCAAATGAGAGATGCATGAAACACTCCTTGAGCCCTTCACCCACTGCTCTGCTCACAGGCTCACTCACTCAACCATTTCACTCTCATACCCCAGGGCTGAGACACACTGAGGGAAGGGTGCTGGCCAGTGCCATCCTGGCCAGGAGAGCCATCCCCGTGGGGGACTGGCATTTGCAGATTTGCGTCTGCTCCATGCTTCCAGCCAACATGGCAGCCAGCATTCCCTGTCAGGCTGACGTCAGTTCTGTGAAGCCATCTTTCTGCTTCTTATGCACACACACATGCTGTGCGCCCACCACAACCCCAAGGTGGACTCTCGCATCTGTACAGACTCCTGTGAGCCCAGCCTGTTCAGCTCCATTTAACAGAGGAGAATGCTGAGGTGTGCAGAAGAAATGTAAGAGTAAAGGGAGGAGACTGAGGTCAGAGATTACCCAGGCCTTCCCCTGGTGGGGGAACTTGGCCTTACATTGGAAAGGTTTTCAGGGAGGGAGACAAAAATCCAAACAGTAGACAAAACAAGGCAAGCTGTGAACCTGGCCCGAGAGCTGCTGCAGAGCTGAGAAAGGGGCTCCTGGTGAGAGCTGGAGGCATCGGGAGGGCTCTGTGGAAGAGAGAGGCTTATTTACTTCTCTGGCCTGCAGGTACAGAGCTGTGGGGCCATTCACCAGCTTCTGCAGTGAAAGGGGCTCAGGTGAAATGCCAAGGAGGCTGAGGTCTCTCCAGACTCCTCACTGCTGAGTGATATGCCCAAGATCTCCACTGGAAGTCCCCACAACCGGAATTCAGACCCACCTACTTCAGATACCGCTAGGTATCAAGGTGGGGCCATGTTGACTGGACAAAGTGTGGCTCACACTCTCCATCCCAGTGTCACCAGAGACACTCCACAGCTGGTGTCAGTGCCAGCATCTCCACTGGATGCCAGAAGTTTGTCCTGTTCCCCCAGTGCCTGTATCTGGTGCTCTGTGATTGCATCCCTGAGCAGGCGTCCCTGGAGGACCAGGGCCGCAGGCAGCAGCTGAGAGGGTCACAACTCGTCTGTTTGAGGCTGATGAGGAGACCAGTCCTCCACCTCTGGGCATCTGGATCAAGCTGGCAGGGGTGGGCAGGTGGTGCTGCCTGCTGACCTGGCTTCTCCTTCAGGTCTGCAGCCCACGGTCGTTCACAGGCTGGGCATGATTCTCAGTTGGCACAGAATGGCTCACTTTCCCTGCGCAGGTGAGTTTTATTGGAATCCCCTTGAGTCTGTTTTCTGAAACTATTTTCTCACGGCGTTGCGGAGCATCATATATATTTCCTACAAACCTTGCGGGGCTGACACATCCTTGTTGTGACTGTGAATATCAGAAGTGACATGTAATTGCAGTGATCTGTCCTGTTAAGTAGCTGGCAATATATCATTGCAAAATCAGCAGGGCTGGGACTCCCAGAACCTGGTGTTTCTAACCAGTGCACCTGCAGCATCTTCACACTCTCTTTCCCCACCCACACCCCACTGAAGGTTCTCAGAGATCACTCGAGGCTCATCAGGGGACCTTCTTTTGGAGGTCACAGCAAAGAGAATGTTACCCAGGAAACAAAACGCCCACAGGGTTTTCCATTCTCCTCAGATAATGCACAAGGCTGTCAGGATTCCTGGGTGAGCATGCTTGGAAAGTCACTCCATCCAAGCAACTCTCTGGGCTTTATTATCCCCTGTCTTTGTAAACCCAGAATCTTTGTGGGGGTTCTTTCAGGTACCAAGGGGTGTGCAGTGAGCAAAGGAGCTGAGCTATCACTGCTGCTGGCCAAGAGAAGGAAGCCAGAGGGACAATTGTGAACATTGGAGAGTCGGACACAGGTGGACCAGCCCGGGGCACAGACTGTATGCTAGTTCTGGGCTAGCATCTATTTAGAGTAGTGTGTGAATGGTACTCCCTCCAGGTGTGCAAGGTGTCAATACTGATGCATGGAGCCCCCAAATGCCAACAGCCCAAAAAGTGCTGGAAGTGAGGGTCAGAGGCCACAGAGCTTATGTCTGGGCATCCTGAGCCCAAGGATTGGTCAGGCCCTGATGGTGCCGAGGTTGATTCTGCTGGGGGGGGGGGGTGGATCTTGAAGGATTCACTGTGGCAGTCCCTGGGAGGCCCTGATCTTAGTGTTGTGCGTTGAGAGGCCCCATCTCTGAAGAAGGAGTTTATCTATCCTCAGCTCATTCCTGGTGGCAGCCCCACCCACAGGTCTCCATCTGAACCAGACTTCCTGGGTCCCTCTGGCTGCCAGACAGGTGAGGGAGAGAGTTCACCATTTCTGCAGAAGACACCCGGAAGTCTTTACTCAGAGCCTCCCTTTCCTTGGGTGCATTGCAATCTGCTAAATGAAAACTAATGAGCACGTGGGAACTAATAACAGGAATCACCTAATTAAATTAGGAAACAGACATCGTATCACTGTAATCGGAAAATTGATATTAATAGAAAACAGTCCCAGGATTGTTAAGTTAAAGGTTCCTAGGGGCGCGGAAATTAAAAAGGAGAATAGAACAGAAAATTGGGACAATCAGAGCAAGACTTAGGTTTAAAACAGACTCAATAAAGATGCTAAAATTAGGGACAGGATGGCTGTTGGGAGGGGGTCTAATGAAATCACGACGTCAATGGTTTTGCACACCACAGAGCTCACACAGGTGTGACAATGCCATTAAGTTTCGGTGTGCATGAAGCACAGCAGTAGTTTGGTTTCTCGAGTGCCAGGCACTGTGCTAAGTGCTTTCGTTTCATCTCCCTTCACTCTAAGGGCAGGGGTTACTTCCAAGTGCACAGGGCTTCAGTCAGAGCTCTGCAGAGAGAGTGACTGTGTCTGGATTCAAACCCACGACTCTAGGATTCCAGTGACCATACTCGGTTGCTTCTGGCTAATGTCATGGCCTGGATGTCTTTTCTGTTGTTATTCTACCATTTTCTTGGAGGATTTCTTCCCAATGCTGGGCAGATTTCAGCTGCAGCCTGGCTCCCTGAGGCCCCCAGGCTTCTTAGCGGATTTGCTTAATGAAGCCCCCAACAAAGACAACTTCTGAAATTACAGCCCAGTGGAAAACTGGGTTTTTTTATTGTGTGCCCTCCTGGGACGTCCCAGCCTGGGGAAGGCCTGCTTTTGGGTTGTATCTTCACAGTGGCTGATTGTCCCTCACCTTGCCATTCTCCCCTTGGTACTCACTTGGAGATGAATCGGGCTTTGTTCATCTGTCACTTGAGTCACAGTGCCAAGGCCCAGAATGGGTCTCAGGTGCAGGCTGACCCTTTCTCCACCCTGCCAAGATGGAATGAGCTGGAAGGGCCTGGGGAGTGAAGAAGAGGAGATCAGATCTGTGTCTGAGCAGCCCCTCCCCTCCCTAACATCCTGTCTGGGACACTGTCTTGTGCCTGGGATGATCGTGGAACCCAACACAGGGAGGACAGCCTGGGTGCTGAGGAGGGATCCTCAAAACTTGTGTGCTATTGTCCCCAATTGGCACTCATTCACTCACCAGGCCTCTCCAGTGAGGTCACCTGCTATCAACACCAATCCCCTTCAGTGGGGTCACCTGGTATCAACACCAATTCCCACCATGCCATCTCTCAACCCAGGAGATCTGTGGGGGACAGAGGAGGATGGAGGAGACTCCAGCCTCAATGTGACTGACATAAACTCTCAAAGCATCTGGGAGTGGCTGCTTGTGCCTTCTCCCTTCGCCTGACTTGGCTGGAGTCACAGGGGATGCAGAGGGGCAGGGGTTAGAACCCAGTGCATGGGAATACAGCACCACTGCCCACGTGGGGAAAGCACCGGGGGTCTAAACACGTGCTTATTGAGCCCCCTGCTCCCTGCCCTCCTGAAGTCCTCTGATAAACCTTGTTCCTGGCGTGGGCAGAGGGGACAAGCTCAAGAGCAGGGCTGTTGCTACGGTGTCATCCTTCATGGCCACTGGGTGGTTCATTTTTTTTAAAAAAACAAAAAACCAAACAAACCCTGAAAAGGTCATGGTGTAACTATGACAACAGAAGCACTGCAGGGCCAGTTCTAGAAACAGATGGAAGGTTTAGGCAGCTCAAGGACGCCCATGGGAGTGGGCCCAGGCCTCCGGCCCCACCCCCCCCACCCCCCCACCTCCCCCCCAAGGTCTCTGTTAAACCCAGCTAAGCACCACCTAGGAGCTCTGTGGTGTCGTGGTTAAAGAACCCAGCTATTAATTGAAAGGTCAGAGTTTAAACACACCAGCTGCTCTTCAAGAGAAGGATGAGGGTTGAGATGGCGGCTCGGTAAAGAGTTACAGCTTGCAAAACCCTGTAGTTCAGTTGTTCTCTGTCCTACAGGGTTGCTATGACTACGAGCCGCTTGACTATGGGTTGGAACCGACTTGGTGGCAGTGGCTTAGGTGTTTTAAACACCACCACTTGTCTCTTGTTGAAATACTCCTTGTGGCCATGGTGAAACCATGAGAGTGTCTGGAGGGACACCCCTCTCCTCTCCTCTCCTCTCCCCTCCCCTCCCCTCCCCTCCCCTTTTCTCTGCAGGGAGTTGGGAGTTGCCAGGCAGATGAGGATTAGTCATCATCTTTCTGCTGATGCTTCCTTCTTGAAGCTCACTGTCTTCATATCTCTCTCTCTCTCTCTCATTACTATCAAGTCAAAATCAATGCACAGAAGCCCCTGCACTGGGCTTCTGAGGCTGTAAATTGCGTGGGAAGAAGTGGCACTCTTTGTTTTATTTTTTTAAAAAGTCCTCTACTGGTTTGCATACAGAATTCACATACATTGGGTTTCATTCCTATGCACTGTGTTGCACCGCCTTATGCGGCAGACCCAGCGGTCGAGTTGAACAGCCTTTGGGTTGGTAACACGATGTGCTGAGGACTGTGCCACCCGAGCCTCTCTTCTTAGTTATCTAGTGCTGTAACAGATGCCACAATGGACTTAATAAATTGATTCCCTTACTGTTTAGGAAGCTAGAAGTTTCAAATTCCAGGTGTCCCAGCTCTAGGGGAAGGCCCCCTCTCTCAGTCCTGGAGGAAGGTCCTCCCTGCAGCACCTTGGAGGTCCCCTTGGCCTTGGCCTCCACCACATCAAGGAGCTTCTTCTCACAGAGCCCCGAGGCACACTTCACTCCTGACCATTCTTTCCTGGTGGTGCTTAGTGCCTCCATCTCAGCTCCCTTTGTGGCTTATGAGATAAAAGGAGGTGTTACAAGCTGTGGTCATTCCAGTCACTTGCTATGTATCTGAGAGCTGGACTGCGAATAAGGATGACGGAAGAATTGATGCCTTTGAGCTCTCACGTTGGAGAAGAGTTCTAAAGAATATCCCAGGGATGGCCAAAAGAACAAACAGATCTCGGAGAAGATGCCTCAGAGTGTGTCTAGGAGGCTAAGATGATACTCTTCCTATCACATACTTTGAGCTTGTTGCTAGGAAAGATGATTCCTTGGAGAGAGACTTCATGCTTGGGAAAGTGGAGGGTCAACAAAAAAGAGGAAGACCCTCAATGGGATGGATTGAGACAGTGACTGCAGCAATGGGCTTGAGTCTGTCAGAGATGATGAGAATGGTGCAGGAGTGGACAGGGTTCAGATTTGTTGTTTACAGGGTCTCTATAAGCTGTACACCACTCAATGACAACAATAACAACAACTAGAACAAACTACGTTGTTGTTGTGTGCGAGTTACCTGCAACTCATAGGGACCCCCTCCCCCACGCTTTAAGGAGAAGCTTGCTTTGTCTTTCAGTTGGCTCTGACACACAGCAACTCCACGTAAAGCGGAACGAAACATTGCCCAGCCCTGTACTGTCTTCAGGTTCTTTGACACTGTGGCCACTGAACAGTTGAGTGCCTTCCACCCATAAGGGCTTCTTGCCCATCACTGGAACGGATACTGTGGTGTGCTCATTGGCTGATTCTTGGAAGTAGATCATCAGACCTTTTTCCTAGTGTGACTCCCTCTGGAAGCTCTGCTGAACTCGTTCACTCTGGGCGGCCCTGTTGGTGTTTGAAATATCAGCACTATAGTTGTTATGCGCAAAGAACTCACAGCTGACCCTCCAGCAGGTTTTCAGGTTGTAAATCACATGGGAGGAGATTGTCCATCTTTCCTCCCACAGATCAGCTGGTGGAGTCATACTGCTTGCCTTTGGGTTGGCAGTACATCTCCTTAACCATTAGTCCATTAGAGCTCCCTGTGGTATAGTTAACATTCAGCTTTATAAAGTCTCCACAGTACAGCAAATTGACAGACAAGTGGTATAAGAGAAGTCAGGAATCTTTGGCATATGTAAAAGGAATAAAGGGAACATGAGATCAGCAGAGTATGACCTCCACTAACTGCACAAGGGGGCACACCCCTCATCAACAACACCCACGCGCAATACCATTGTCTATGAGTTCAGACATGACTTCCACGTCTCTGCATCTACTTCTACCCATTCTAACACCAACCATCCCTCACAAGGTGTATGCTCTGCTACTGAGTCTGGTAATCCATTGCAGTGGCCACACAGAACTCACAGAATCATAATCATGGCTGTGGGGTTTATTAGGAAAGTTAACAGCTTACAATTCAGGTTGAAAACAGGATGCAATTTTTCAGTCAGAACAACTTCTCAAATGTGTTCACAGGGCTTTACCATTTGCATCTTGACATTAGGTCAGTGTTACAAAGCTCTCTTGTTTTTGTTGTTCTTGTTTTTGTTATGTGCCGTCAAGTCACCTGCAACTCATAGCAACCTTATGTACAATAGCTCTGAAGCCTGCCCTGTTCTGAACCTGTGACTCCGACACACCTACTCCCATTACCCTAGTTACTGTATCAATCCATCTTTTCTGGGGTCTTCCTCTCTTTCACTGTCCCTCCAGCCTTCCAAGTCCAAGGACTGGTCCCTCCTGGCCACATGCCCAAATTGTGTGAGAAGGAGCTTAAAATCCTAGCCTCCAAGGAGAATCTTGGGTTCACCTTCTCCAAGTCCGATCTATTTATTTTCTTGGTGGTCCATGATATGCTCAAGACTTTTCTCCAGCACCACAACTCAAAGGCATTGATTCTTCTGTCATCCTTAGTCATTATCCAGCTCTCTGATGCATAGCAAGTAATTGTGAAGACCATGGACTGGATCAGACACAACTTAGTCTCTAGAATGACACCATTTCTTCTCAGTACTCTGAAAAGGTGCCTGACAGCAGATTTATACCTTTCAGCTTTTGATTTCCTGACTGTTGGTGCCAAAAGTGTTGATTGTAGAGCCAAGCAAGCTGTAACTGTTAACAACCTCAATCTCTTCTCCATCCTTGACCCCCATCCCCCACCCCAGTCCTCCAGGAAGTTTGGATAAAGGCCTCTGACCTGGTTCTTTGGGATAGCAGTGCCAGGTCAGCTGTCTCTTACCAGCCTCTGGTACTCCACTGCTTCTGCTGCTGCATCATCTGCTGCTTCTTTCTTGCTGATAGTGAAATTTCCATTTACTGCTGCCAGGCCGACTCAATTTATTCCTAGTGGGATGGCAAAATAGACCAATCCCATGACGAATCTTTTACACGCTTGGTCTGCATGTTCCCACCCAGCCATGTTGTTGAAGTCAAAGCTTGTAGGCTATGAAATCTATTTTCCAAAAATCAGCCCTCACCACAGCATGTATGTGAATTCTGCTGATTTTTAACTGGGAGTCCATATTTTATAAGGTGCTCTAAAGCATTAGATGATCAGTTCCACCTGACACCTTCTGTTGGTAGGATTGGATGGGCTGGGGGAGAGGGTCTATCTAGTATTCCAGAACTGCTCTTTTCAGGGAAGCCTGGCCCTGTGGCCATCACCAACCCTCCTCTAGACCTCTCTATGCTCTGGACACACAGATCAGGGAAGTCTCCCTGGTAGAGGAGAAGACTCTGTTAACTCTTTCCTGCCTCAAATGGCCTTCCATTGAACTGAACCCCCATGGGTCGTGGGAGCTGCCTGCAGGCTGATAGCAAAGAAGCCTCTCTCTGGGTCAGGGGATCAGGGAACCGGGAGCCCTGGCAGTGTTTATGATGCCTCAGATGCTTACTTACTTTTTAGCAGGGACCTGGGGACCTAGAAGGTGGCGGTATAGGGGAGGCAGGGACCAGGGATCAGGGCTTTGAGAAGGAGCTCATCATTAAAAGTGTCCTTCATTTGCACACAAAGGGCTATGATGTCACTTTGGAGACTAAGGTGTGCCTGATACAGGCCATGGTCTTTGCAATCACTTGTTACGTGTCAGAGAGTTGGACAATAACTAGGGATGATAGAAGGAGAACTGATGCCTTTGAGCTGTGGTGTTGGAGAAGAGTATTGAATGTACCATAGACTGCTAAGAAAGCAAATAGATTTGTCCTAGAGAGGGTTAAACCAGGCTGCTCCTTGAAAGTAAGGATTCTGAAGCTTTGTCTGACATAATTTAGACATGTTGCAAAGAGGGACCAGTCCTTGGAGAGGGACGTCATGCTTGGGAGGATGGAGGGACATTACAGGAGAGGAAGACCCTCTATGAGAAAGATTGATGCAGTGACTCGGGTAATCAGGGTAGGTGTGTTGGAGACAGTGGGTTTAGGCCTGTTGTGCATAGGGTTGCTATGAGTTGCGGATGACTCGACAGCACATAACAACAACTCCAATGCAAATATTTGCTGTGAATAAATAAAAAAATAACCTCTTCTTGAGAAATCTTTCTGCAAGGGAGTAGGGGCTGGGCTGTAGGGTGGGACCGGCTTGAGTGGGAGAGGATTTCTCCCTTAGTGACGTGTGGTACAGGGGTGGGGCTCCCTCTCCCCTATCTAAGACATCATCTGTGGCTGTTACACTTGTCAGGAGTGCTGAGAGAGGGGCCAGGATGGACCCAGCACAGGGCACTTTGCTGGCTCTTTCCCTGCTGTCTCCACATCTGGGCTGGTATTATGGTGATAGTCCCAGACAACCCCAAGGAGGTGGCACCTGGAGGAGCTTCACATACCTTCCATCTATGCCTTCACTGTCTCCAGTTCACTCATGAGAAGATGCAGAGAGGTGAAGCCACTTGTCCAACAACACACAGCTAATGACAACACCTAAATTAGAATCCTGATCTTTGGACCCCAAAGATACGGTGATTTCAGTGGCCACAAAGCTGTAAAGACTGTGGTGATGGAGGCTCAGCTGTGGGACATTACTGTGCTGGTGTCTGGGGTGTGTTTCATCTCTGTGTATTGCACATGCTTTTCTCTGGTCACGGTTATGAGCCTCTGAGAACACAAAGGCATTGCTGATTTAGTCTGTGGACAGGCACATGCGTCCCCTCAACTTTGAGTTAGAGCAGGACCAGGAGATGTGTGCCTGCCTCCAGCTCACCACTGCTGTGGCTGGCCCTTCACACACACACGGAGTGCTGGCTGCTCCAGGCCATGCTGCCACTTGCACATGGGATGAGCAGGCCCAGGACACGTGCAGTCATGGCCCCGTCAGGGAGGGCGGGCTCCTTCTTCACTAGAAGGACTGTGTTGTCTATTGCTTGTCAGTCACGGAAATGAATGAGGAATTGCCACTCCAGCAGGAATTCTGCAAAACCAGTTATTATAACCCCTGCCTGCGACCCGAACAGGCCAAATAATAAAATTACAGTCATAATATTTCAGGTCGAGTGATCACTGCTTGAATTAGTTCTTCCCCAGAATCAAGCCAGAAGTAATGGCAATAATTATAGGATTTCCTGGGCTTCAGCTGAGTTTGCTTGTCAAGGGCATGCAGCACACAGAGTTTACACAGTCTGCTTGGGCTTCGCCCTCCGCTGGGGAATGAGGAGGACCGAGATCAAGAGCAGAAAAGACCCCAGATGAGAGAAGTTGGATCTGACTGCAGGAGGCACTTCACCTCTTCCACCCATTTATCGTAGAAACATTTATTGAGCTTCGGCCTGGGATGAATCCTGGGGTTCAGGGAGAACAGAACCATGTGGACCTGTTCCCATGGAACTCTCCATGAGTACACTGCAGAGAATTGCCAGCTTCCATCCTGCCAGTGCCCAGGAATGATGAGCACTCCCAGAACGGCCTCGTCCTTTCACTCTGGAGCTCATGAATATATGGCTGAGCCCAAGCCTGAGCTGAGATTCCCGGTGATTAGAGAAAGGAACATGCCTGTTAGCATGACCTGGCTAACATCACAGCTTTGCCTGCTAGAAAGAGAGAGGGTGGAGCTGGGGCTTCCTTGCGTGTCCAGGCTGGGGCATCCCTCATCAAGGCTTCTTCTGTTCTTTCCTCTTTGCCTCACTTAGCAGAAGACAAAGCTCTTTGCAGGAAGCTCCTGGACTTGAGTGGATAATGCCAGGATCCCATGGAAACAGATACTGATAGTATAGCCAACCCCAGTGGTGTGGCCCACTGAGCAGATGTGCACATCTAACTGGGTGAAATAAAACGTAACACTTCTTTACAATTCAGGAAGAATTCTCAGAAGCTGGGAGGCGGGGGGAGAGGGGAAGGGCCTGGAGCCGAGACTTTGAGTGATTTCTAGGAGATTCCTGCCATGTGCCTGAGGACAAGGATGTTTAATAAAAAACAACGGCTTTATGGAGGTATAATTAATTGACAGGCCATAAAGTTCACCTGTGCAGTGTACACTGAATGACTTTGGGTAAATTTATAGAGTTGTACAACTGTCACCACAGTCCAGTTTTAGAGTATGTCCATTGCTCCAACCCCTAATATCTGTTATGAACATTTACAGTCCTTCCCATTCCCATCCTCAGTCTCCAATAACCTGAAATCTACCTTCTGTCTCTAAGATGTTATTATTGTTGTTAGGTGCCATTGAATTGTAAGTGACTCAAGGTTGACACTCCAGCAGGTTTTTAGAGGCTGTAAATCACATGGGGGAAACTGACCATCGTTCTCCTGGGAAACAGCTGGTGATTTCAATCACCAGCAGCACAACTCTTTCTCAAGAAGCCATTCACGATTTCTCTTTTCTGAGTACCTACTATAAACGCAGTCATACAGTATGTGGTCTTTTGTAATGAGCTTCTTTCACTTGACATAATGTTTTTGAGATTTATTGTGTTGTAGTTCCTATCAGTAGTTCATTTCCCTTTATTGCTAAGAGATATTCTGCTATCACTGGAATCTTTGTGGTCCGTTCACTAGTTAATGGACATTTGGGTTATTTACAGTTTTTCGCTACTGTGAACAGTGCTGCTCTGGACATTCATGTGTAAGTCTTGGTGTGAACATGTGTTTTCATTTCTTTGGAGTAGACACTTGAGAGTGGAATTGCTAGACTGTAATAAATTTATGTGAAACTTTTAAAGAAACTGCCAAGTTCTTTCCAATGTGGCTGCACCATTTTACATCTCCCTCAACATTAGTTATTATTTCTTTTCACATAATAGCCATTCTAATGAATGTGAAGTGTTATTGTGGTTTAATATTCATTTCTCTAACGGCTGCTCCTTGGAGACAAGGTTTCTGAAGTTTCGTCAGGCATAATTTAGACACATTGCAAGGAGAGACCAGTCCTTGGAGAGTGTCATCATGCTTAGGAGGGTGGGAGGACAGTAAAGAAAAGGAAGACCCTTGATGAGGTGGATTGTTTCAGTGACTGGGGTTATGGGGGTAAGTGTGTTGGAGTTGGTGATATTGGCACAGGACAGAGTTTAGGGCTGTTGTACTTAGGGTCACTATGAGTTGCAGGCGACTCGACAGCACATAACAGCAACAATAACGATTTATGGTGTTATCTCCATGTGCTTGCTAGTTGTTTGGGTATCCTCTTTGGTGAAATACTTATTCAAATATCTTGTCTAATTTTAAAAATTTTGTTATATATCTTGTTGAGTTGTAAAAGTTTATTTTTTTTCTAGATACAAAGTTTTTGTCAGATCTACAACTATTTCTCTTGACTGTGGTTTGTCCTTTCACTTTATGTTGCCTTTTAAAGCACGGAATTTTAATTTTGATGAAATACAACATACTCATTTTTTTAAAATGGATGTATTTTGGAATGCAGGCTTCAATTTTGGCATTGAGCCTTCAATCTTGATGTTGCATCTCAATGTTAAGAAAACAAAGATTCATACCACTGGACTGATAGGCAACATCATGGTGGATGGAGAAAAGACTGAAATTGTCAACAACTTCATCTTGCTTGATAAGATTAGCACACTTGGTACCAGCAGACAGGAAATCGGGAAACATATTACACTGGCAAAGTCTGCAGTTAGGAACCCCAAGTTAGTGAGGAGTAATGAGAATAAGGTGCATCTGATTCAGGCCGTGGTATTTCCAATCACTTACTATACATCTGAGAGTTGGGCAATGAAAAACGATGACAGAAGAATTGATGCCTTTGACTTGTGGTACTGAAGAAGAGCATTGAACACCCCATGGATGACCAAAAGAACAGACAGATATTTCTTGGAGAGGTTGCAGCTAGAGTGCTCTTTGGAGACAAGAAAGGTGAGGCTTCACCTCACATACTTTGGGCATGTTGCTAGGAGGGGCTATTCCGTGGAGAGGGACATGGTGCTTGGAAAGGTGGAGGGTCAATGAAGGAGAGGAAGACCCTCGACGAGGTGGATTGATGCGGTGACTGCCACAATGGGCTCTAGTGTCAGGACATGTGAGGATACGCACAGGATACAGCAGGGTTTGAATCTATTTTTCAAAGGGTCACTATGAGTCGTACTCAACTTGAAGACGCCTAACAACAACGGGTTGTTCTAAGATCACTCTTAGTAAGAGTTTCTCTTACTTTTCCTTCCATATTCTAGGTTTAGTTTTTACATCTATGTCTATGCTTAATATGGAGATAATTTTCATGTACTGTGTAAGATAATGTTCTAAATTAATAGTTTTGCATGACATCTGATTGTCTCTGAACTACTTGTTGAAGACTGTTTTCTCTCTTGAATTACCTTGACCGCTAGATAACACATAAATTTACTACACATGTAAAGGTTTAACTTCTGAAATCTCAGTTTTGTTCCATTGATTTTGGCTTAATGATAAGAAGTTGCGCTACCAACCCAAAAGCAAGCAATTTGAATTAACCAGCTTCTCTGTGGGAGAAGGAGGGGTCATCTCCTCCCATGTGATTTACAGCCTCTGAAAATCTGCTTGGAGGGCCAGCTATGAGTCAGTCTCAGTGGCACGTAACAACAACAACACTCCAAAACTTCAATGTTTTAGTTACTGCAGCGATTTTTGAAATCAGGTTAGGTAGGTCTTCCTCCTTTTTGTTTGGGATGTTTGTTTGTTTAAGTTTTTGTCTATTCTGAGGCTTGTTTGGAGCTTCTAGCAGGGGAGCTACTTGCATAACCTTGATAGTTCTCCTTCTATCGGGAAGGTCATCCTCTTCAACCAAGCAAGCCGGTTCTGAAGGGACAGGGACACTGAGGGAGGAAAGGAACACCTGCCTAGCCATCCAGACCAGCTGAATCAACCTTGCCATCAGTGGGGTGGTAGATGTCACAGCCAGATTGCCTTTACATCCTTTTTGTCTATTCTGGATCTTTATATGGAAAAACATACATTTTTGAAACAACTCCTCAATTCCTGCAAAACCAAGTGAACAAAATAGTGCAGCTAGATTTTGATAGAGATTGCATTGAATTCAATTATCAATTTGAAGAGAGTTGTCATCCTATCAATATTGAGTCTTCCAGGCCATAAATATCGGATGTTTCTCCACTTGTTTAGATCTTATTTCATTTCTCTTAGTTTTCAGTGTACAAGTTTTATCCTTATTTTTATTAAATTTGTCCCTAAGTATTATATTTTCTTGATACTGTTATGAATGAAATTATTGTATTAGTTTCATTCTGTATTGTACCTTAACCAGTGCATATAAATAAGTTCATTTTTACATACTAATTTTATATCTTACCATTTGCTGATATGTGTGAGTGAATTCCTTAGTTATCTACAGATAGAGTTTTAAGTCTCCATTTCTAATTTAGATACTTTTAGCTTGTTGACGCGTCTTCCCCCAGTCCTGATGCCACATCAAACCTCTAGAACAATGTGAAGTAGAGATGGTGAGAATGAGAGATTTGCTCTCATCTTAGGGAGAAATTTATTCAGTCTTTCATTGTGAAGTATGATGACAGCTGTAAAAAAGAAATATTAGTTTCAGGAAGTTCTCTTCTTTTCTTACTTTGTTGGAAATTTTCACTATGCATGTTGTTGTTAGGTGTCGTCAAGTTGAGAACAACCCATAGCGACCCTGAGGACAACAGCTCAAACGCTTTCCTACAGTCCCATCCCCACAATTTCTGACACACTGTTGCAGCAGTCACTGTGTTAATCCATCTGGTTGAGAGTCTTCCTCTCTTTGGTCTACTCTCCACCTTTCCAAGCACGATGTCCCTCTCCAAGGAATAGCCTCTGTTAGCAGCATGAGAGCTCTGGTGGACTAGTGGCAAGAAGCTATGCTGCAATTCCGAAGGCACATGGTTCGACACTGCCAGCTGCTCTACAGAAGGATGGGCAATCCCCTCTCATGTGATTAATTGCTGGAGGGTCAGCTATGGGTTGCTTCAGACTCTACGTCACACAGCAGCAATAACAAGCAACATGCCCACAATATATGAGGTGAAGCTTTACCATCTTGAATGCCAAGGAGCACTCTACTCTCTCTGCACATTCTCCAAGGCATGTTTGTCTGTTCTTTTGGCCGTCCATGGATGTTGAGGACTCTTCTCCAACACCACATCTATGAATGGATATTGGATTTTGTCTAATGCGTGCTCTCCAGCCACTGAGATGATTATGTGTCTTCGTGCATCTTTTGTTGTGATTATGTGTTTAGGGTCCACTAGAGATATAGATCTATTACGTTATATCTATGTATCTCATATGTAAGGTGAGAAGGGAGGGAGATTGAGGAGTCTGCTCAGTCAGTTGCAGGGGCTGCAAGTAAAAACATATAAATGAGGTGAGGGACCAGAAATTCCTGAAGTCTTATGTCTCAAAGAGCGGACGATGGGAGAATTCTTACAAGATATCTGTTTATAGTGTGGAAGTAGAATAGTCCTTTGAGAAACATATGGTTTTTTCACTCTATACATCTTCAAAGTGTGTGTGTACTGTCAAATCGGATCGGACTAGTACACGAGGAGATTGTCCCTCCTTCTCCAGCAGAACATCTGGTGGATTTGAACTGTGCACCTCTGCGATTGCAGTGCAACTGACTGGAAGAGATCTATATTTGTTCCCATCACAAAGAAGGGCGACCCAACAGAGTGTGAAAACTATAGAACAATATCATTGATTTCACATGCAAGCAAGATTCTTCTGAAGATTATCCAAAAATGACTGGAACAGCACATCAGCAGAGAACTGCCAGAAGTCCAGGCTGGGTTTAGAAGGGGTCATAGTACTAGGGATATTGTAGCTGATGTTAGATAGATCTTGGCTGAAAGCAGGGAATACCAGAGGAATATATAACTGTGTTTCATAGACTATGCAAAGGCTTTTGACTGTGTGGATCATAACAAACTGTGGCTGACTCTCAGAAGAATGGGAATTCCAGAACACTTGATTGTGCTAATGAGAAACCTATACTTAGACCAAGAGGCAGTCGTCAGAACAGAGCAAGAAAACAATGCATGGTTCAAAATTGGGAAGGGCGTACACCAGGGAGGTGTCCTGTCTCCATACCTTTTCAACCTGTATGCAGAGCAGATTATCCAGGAGGCTGGGCTCTATAAGGAGAAATGTGGGCTCAAGATTGGTGGAAGATCTATCAACAATCTGCGTTATGCTGAAACTGAGGAGGACCAGAAGCGCTTGCTGCAGAGGGTCAAGGACTGCAGCCTCCAATATGGATTGAGGCTCAATGTCAAGAAGACAAAGATTCTCACCACTGGATCAATTGGCAGCATCAGGATGGATGGTGAAGAGATTGAGATTGTTAACAACTTTAGTCTGCTTGGCTCCACAGTCAACACTCTCGGAACCAGTAGCCAGGAAATTAAAAGACGTATTGCGATGGGAAAGTCTGCTGTTAGGGACCTCTCCAAAGTACTGAAGAGCAATGGTGTCTGTCTGGAGACTAGGGTGCATCTGATACAGGCCATGGTCTTTTGCAATCACTTGTTATGCATCAGAGAGTTGGACAATGACTAGGGAGGATAGAAGGAGAATTGATGCCTTTGAGCTGTGGTGCTGGAGAAGAGTATTGGGGGTACCATGGACTGGGTTAAACCGGGCTGCTCCTTGGAGGCAAGGATTCGGAGGCTTCGTCTGACATACTTTAGACATGTTGTAAGGAGAGACTGGTCCTTGGAGAGGGACATCATGCTTGGGAGGTTGGTGGGAAGGCCCTCTATTAGGTAGACTGATTCAGTGACTGGTGTAATCGGGATGGGTGTGTCAGAGGCAGTGCGATTGGCACAGGACAGAGCAGTGTTTAGGGCTGTTGTACATAGTGTCGCTATGAGTCGCAAGCAACTCGATGGTACATAACAACAACAACAATACACCTTCAACCGATTGCATGAGGCTCATCTCCATTATGGAGAGTTAACTGCTTTACTTAAGGCCAATTGACATAATGGCATTTAAATAAGTAATAAAAACAACTAGTCTAGTGTAGGACCAAATAACTAAGCATTGTAGCCCAGCTAAGCCAGAATGTAAAATTAACCAGTCTTTTATTCTATCAATATATTGTTAGGGAGCTCTGGTGGCCTAGTGTAAGAAGCTCTGCTGCAATATAAAATCAATATATTGTACTACATTAATATCTCAACCTTTTATTCCTGTGATAAATTCCAGGTGGTCATGGTGCATAATCCCTTTTTATGTGGTTAGATTCAGTTTGCTAAGACTGTACTGAGGATTTGTGTGCCTACTCTCTTAAGGATAGCTGTCTTTTATTGTTGGGTGTTTTCTTGTGGTACTGTGTCTGACTTTATTATCAAGTTTAATATCAAATTACAGCAAATTGTACCAAACACCTCACAATGCATTTTAATAGGATAAAATTGTAACAAAATTGTCTGACACAATTTACCAGTGAAACCATCTAGGATAGGGCTTTTTTTTTTGGGAGGGGGGGAGTTTTATATTTTTCTTTATATATATAGTTTTTATATTTTCGAGTCACCTGTGACCCATAGCAACTTACGTACAGCAGCTCTGAACCCTGCTCTGTTCTGAGCCAGTCTAATGCTGACACACCAGCCCCCATTGCCTCAGTCACTGTATCAAACTAACTCATCAAGGCTCTTCCTCTCTTGTGCTGTCCCTCCACCCTTCCAAGCATGATATCCTTCTCTAAGGACTGATCTCTCCTGGCCACGTGCCCAAAGTATGTGAGATGGAGCTTCAGAATTCTAGCCTCCAAGGAGAAACTTGGTTTCACTCTCTCCAAGACATACCTATTTGTTTTCTTGGAGGTCCATGGTACGTTAAAGACTCTTCTCTACCACAGCAATTTGAAGGCATCATTTCTTCTTCTGTCGTCCTTAGCTGTTGTCCAGCTCTCTGACACATAGCAAGTAATTGCGAAGACCATGGCCTGAATAAGGTACACCTTAGTTTTTAGATCGACATCATTGCTTTTCAGCACTCTGGAGAGGTCCCTGACAGCAGATTTTCCCAGTGCAATTCCTCTTTTGATTTCCTGACTGCTGATGTTGACTGTGGAGCCGAGCAAACTGTAATTGTTAAGAACCTCAATCTCTTCTCCATCTATCATGGTGCTGCCAATTGTGAATGGTGAAAATCTTTGTCTTCAATCTTCAAAATCTTTGAGCTTCAATCCATATTGAAGACTACAGTCCTTGATCTTCTGCAGCAAGAACTTCAGGTCTTCTTCAGTTTCAGCAAGCAAGGTTGTGTCATATGCGTAAAGTAGGTTGTTGATGAGTCTTCCTCCAAACCTGATGCCACATTCTTCCTCATAATGCCCTGCTTCCTGAATGATCTGTTCTGCATATAGATTGAAAATGTATGAAGACAGGATGCATCCCTGATGCACTCCTTTCATGATTTTGAACCATGCATTGTTTCCCTGCTCTGTTTTGAGAACTGCTTCCTGTTCCAAGTACAAATTCTGCGTAAGCACAATCAAGTGTTCTGGGATTCCCATTTTCCTCAAGGTTTTAGCCACAATTTGTTGTGATCCACACAGTCAAATGCCATTGCATAGCCAATGAAACACAGAGACATTCTTCTGGTATTCTTTGCTTTCTGCCAACATCCATCTGACAGTGGCAATAACGTTTCCAGTGCCATGATCTCTTCTAAACTTAGCTTGTATTTCTGGCAGTTCTCTGTCTATTTGCTGTTCCATTCGTTTGAGGATAATATTCAGCAGGATTTTGTTAATGTGTGGTATTAGTGATATAGTTTGATAATTTACACACTCTGCAGGTCACCTTTTTTTTTGGAATGGGAATAAATACGGATCGCTTCCAGTCAGTTGGCCAAGTAGTTGTCCTCCAGATTTCTTGACATGACTTGGTGAGCACATCCAGGGCAGCATCTGTTGGTTGAAATATGTCAATTGGTATTCCATCAATTCCTGGGGCTTTATTTTTTGCCAAGTCCTTCAGAGCAGCCTGCACTTCCTCCTTCATCACTATCTATTGCCTCTTGATCATGTTATTTCTTGAAAAGCTTCTGTGTCAGCCAATTCTTTTTGAAAGGTTTTTATTAATTATTAAATTTCTTATCATGTTATATAAGACTGCTCAGATTTTCTGTTTATTCTTCAGTCAGTTTCTATTATTTTTGTCTTTCTGGAACTTTGTTAATTTTACTTACATTGTCTAACTTATTAACATGTTCATTGTATTCACGTATGATTTTTTAAAAATTTTCAACAGTTGTTTCCTCTTCAATTCCTGAACCTAGTTGTTAGTAATTGTCTTGCTCCTTCCCCCACCTTCCTTGGTAAATCAAGTTGCCCAATTTTGTTGGTTTCTTTAAAGAATCAAATTTTCATTTATCATTTTAAAATTTCTGTTTCATTTCTATTCATACTCAAAGGCTTTTGGTTTGAATCCAGCAGCTGCTCTGAGGGAGGAAGATTTGCTTTCTCCAAGGCAATTTACAGTCTCGGGGGTTTGGGGGTGAACTGCTGGAGGATCAGCTGTGAGTTGGTTCTGACTTGAGGGCAATGTTGAGGTTTCTAAAAAATCTTTATTATTTTCTTGCTTTTGCTTGATCTTTGATCTTACCCCACTCCACCCCTGTTTCTTAAGATGGAAGATTAGGTTTTTCATTTAAGATCTTTCATCTTTTTTTTTTTTTATCTTTTCTAATACAGATTTTATAGGTCTCGCTTTTTTCTCTTAACATTTCTTTAGCTGTATTGTGTATGTTTTTATATGCCTGGTTTTCCATTCATGTCTGAATATTCATTTTCTTTGTAATTTCTTTTATTACTCCCCTGATTATTTTTAGAAGTGCATTTTTTAGTCCCAAATATTCATTAATTTCACAAATTGCTTTTTGTTACTGATTTCTAATTGAAGTCCGTAGAGGTTAAAGAGTATTGCTGTTGTTATGTGCCAACTCACCTTTAACTCATAGCCCCTTTATGCACAATAGCTTTGAATCTTGTCCTATTTTGAGGCAGTCTCACTGTCCCCAACACACGTATTCTCACTCTCCTAGTTACTGTGTCAATACATCTCATCCAGGGTCTTCCTCTCCAGCACAGTTTCTCCCCCCTTCCAAGCATGATGTCCTTCTCCAAGGACTGATCCCTCCTGGCGACATGCCCAAAGTATGTGGAACAAGGCCTCAAAATCCTTGCCTCCAAGAAGCAACTTGATCTCACCTTTTCTAGGATAAATCCATTTGATCTCTTGGCAGTCCATGGTGTGCTCTGTGTTCTTCTCCAGCACCACAACTCTTTCTGTCATTCTTAGTCATTATCCAGCTCTCTGATGCATAGCAAGTATTGCAAAGACCATGGCCTGGATCAGGTGCATCTTAGTCTCTAGCCTGACATTGCTGCTCTTCAGTACTCTGTAGAGGTCTCTAATAGCAGCCTTTCCTACAGTGAAAGCTAGCAAGCTGAAATTGTTAGTAATCTCAGTATCTTTTCCTCTATTATGGTATAATTTAAATGATTTTACATTAATGGAAATTTATTTCATAGCCTTATGTGGGTCTATTCTTGAGAATTTTCCATGTGCACTTGAGAAGAAAATATATTTTGCTTCTAGTTTGAGGTGAAGTTTGTGAAAGATGTCAGTTAGGTCAAGTTTATTGGTAGGATTTTTGAAGTTTTTTATGTCCTTGCTGATTTTCAGTCTAGTTATTCTTCTCAATGTTGTAAGTAGTATTGAAAACCCCCTCTATGTTTCATTGTCAAGTTGTCAGTTTTTCCTTTTAATTCTGTCAGGTTTTGCTTTCTGGTTTTGGAGACTTTGTTGTTGTATGTTTGTTTGTAACTGGTCTTTCAGTGACTTTACCTTTTTTTCTCTCAAATATCTTTTTGTCTTTAGTTATATCTTACAGCTTCAAGTATATTTTCCAGTGATACTCTCTGATTCCATGTATATAATTTTTTTTTCATAATATCACATTTCACTCATTGCAGTCAAGTCAGAACTGACTTGTAGTTAACTCTCTTGTGGTTTTCATAAGCTATAAATTGCACAAGAGGAGATTGCCCATCTCTGCCTTGTAGAGCAGCTGCTGGATTTGAACTATCTGTTTTTGGGTTGGTAGTTCAGCTCCTTACTCAGCCACCAGAGCTCTCTTGTAGAATATGATGTTGTTACTGTCTTAGACCATCGAGTTGGAAACCACCCTTAGTTGACCCTCTGGTGGTTTTCAGAGGCAATAAATCTCACGGTTATTGATTGCCCATCTTTCTCCTGTGAGGCAGCTGGTGGATTTGAATCATGTGCCTTTGAAATTACAAAATTAAAGAGATGGCAAGCTAGATGGAGAGAAGATTGGGGATGTTGGAAGAGTGAGTGGTTATGACCAGAAAGAAATAGCATAAAGGAAATCTTTGTGGTGCTGGAACTGTTCTTTAATAGTTACATGAATTTTTACTTACTTGATGCAATGGCATAGAACTATGAACAAACACACATTATATGCCAGTTTCCTATATACTACTGTATTTCTGTAAATTATAACTATTGGGAGAACCTAGATAAAGAATATAGAGGATGCTTCTTGAATTACTATGAATCTAGAATTATTTCTAAATAAAAAAATTTCAAAAGGTTATTTTGTCTGATATTAATCAACATTTGTTACAACAAATGTTTATATGTCATATCATTTTTCTTTCAATCTTTCTACTTTCAAATTAATGTCTTTGACTCTGAAGTATGCTTCTTGTAGATAGTTTATGTTGTTGTTATGTGCCATTGAGTCACTTGTGACTCATAGCGACCCTATGTACAACAGCCCTAAACTCTACTCTGTCCTGTGCCAGTCGCACTGCCTCTGACACACCCATCCGGATTACCCAAGTCACTGAATCAATCCACCTCATAGAGGGCCTTCCCCTCCTGCGCTGTCCCTCCACCCTACCAAGCATGATGTCTCTCTCCAAGGACCTGTCTCTCCTTACAACATGTCCAAAGTATGTCAGACGAAGCCTCAGAATCCTTGCCTCCAAGGAGCCACCCGGTTTAACCCTTTCCAGGACAAATCTGTTTGTTTTCCTAGCCGTCCATAGTATTCTCAGTACTCTTCTCCAGCACCACAGCTCAAAGGCATCAATTCTCCTTCTATCCTCCCTAGTCATTGTCCAACTCTCTGATGCATAACAAGTGATTGCAAAAGACCATGGCCTGTATCAGATGCACCCTAGTCTCCAGAGAGACATCATTGCTCTTCAGAACTTTGGAAAGGTCCCTAACAGCAGACTTTCCCATTGCAATACGTCTTTTTTTTTGGGGGGGGGGGGCACTAACTGAAGTCAAGTTATTTATTGAGTGCCGATTACGTACTAGATATTATTCCAAATACTTGGGACACATCAGAGAGCAAACAGATCCCTGCCCTCATGGAGCTTACAGTCTAGCATTTCCCACTTCACTTGCACACTGACCCGGGCAAGTCTGTGCCTCTCTGTGCCTCAGCTGCCAAATGGGAGGAATATGCAGAATCAGCACAAACCATGGATGACATGCTTGCTGTTCTGTAGATGCCAAACAAGACCCTTACCCCTTGCCCTAGCCTATCTCTTAGGCAAGAAATAGGGCTGGATATTGATTTTTAACAAGAGAGCACACTGGGGCTAGGGGGTTGGAGCTGGATTGTCTGCTGTGTGATGGTGGTGGTAAAAGGGCTGTGCAGGGCTGATGATGGCTACACAAATTGTTGTTGTTGCTGCTGCTGCTGCTGCTGCTGCTGCTGCTGTTTCTTGGTGGCTGCCTTGCTGGCTAGGTCCTTGACCTTCTCTGTAGCTGCCAGTGCTGTCTCTTTTGCCTTTTCCTTGGTTTCCTTGGCAGTTTCAACAAGTGTCTTAGAAGGGGCTTCACCTTGTAGTTTGGCCAAGATGTATTCAAAACCCTTCATAGTCTTGGTCACATTGCTTTTAAATCGAGCCAGACCAAATTCCTGGACAGCTCTGGAGACACCAAACAAGCTGGAGGAGACCCAGGCTTCTCGGCGGATTTCGGTCCAACCACTGTTATCAGAGTTCACACAGTAAACACAGCGTTCCTCCACCACCATCAGCCAGACATGGTTGATGTTCCAGGTGAAGGTGGTCATGGTCTGATTCTGTGGGTCCACAATAGAGTCCTCCAGGATGTACACCGAGTGAGCAACATTGGCAGGAAACAATCGCTCAGCCCAGTGCGGCATCCTGTTGGTCTTGGTCAGGAGTCTCTGGGACAGGAGTTTCTGGTCAGGGGTAACCTCCCGGTTACCGTCAAGACATGTTTGCTGTAGGGATTCGGGTACCACTGCCAGAAGGCGGCGAACACTTGGTCCCAGGAACTCCGGAGTACGCTCTGGCCCAGGAAATATTTCACCATTGTCCGGGCCGGGAAGGGCTCAACACCCGCCAAGCATTAGGAGTGCGGAGCCCGGGGGGCACCTGGAGGCCGGGCCAGAGCTCGGTGCCCGCCCGCCAGGCTGGCTCAATCACCACCGTACCGCGCCCAAGCTTCCGCCGCCATGAGGAATGGTCAGGGGGTGCTCCACTTCCCGCAATACGTCTTTTAATTTCCTGGCTACTGGTGCTGAGAGTGTTGACTGTGGAGCCAAGCCGACTAAAGTTGTTAAGATTTTATTTCTCATCTCTCTGTGGTTCTGACTTAAGACCCAGGGTGGGGGAGGAAATCATCTCAACCATTTCTTAAAGGACACCAGTAACTAATTAAAATGTAAATTCTTTACTAAAATTCTGTAAGTCAGAACAAATTGTAAGGAGAATAGTATTTAGACTAATCCAGATTTGCTTTCTA
>NW_006399812.1:15904794-15905363 GCF_000299155.1 Elephantulus edwardii
TGTTATGATTCACACAGTCAAAAGCCTTTGCATAGTCAATGAAACACAGATATACATTCCTCTGGTATTCCCTGCTTTCAGCTAAGATCCATCTACCATTAGCTACAATATCCCTAGTTCCATGACCCCTTCTAAACCCAGCCTGGACTTCTGGCAGTTCTCTGTTGATGTGCTGTTCCAGTCATTTTTGGATAATTTTCAGTAGAATCTTGCTTGCAAGTGATGTCAATGATATTGTTCTGTAGTTTTCACACTCTGTTGGGTCACCTTTCTTAGGGATGGGAACAAATATAGATCTCTTCCAGTCAGTTGGCCAAGTGGTTGTTCTTCAGATTTTTTGGCACAACTTGGTGAGCACGTCCAGGGCAGCATCTGTTAGCTGAAATATGTCGATTGGTATACTGTCGATTCCTGGTGTCTTAGTTTTTGCTATTTCCTTCAAAGCAGTCTGAACTTCTTCCTTCATCACCATACGTTCTTGCTCATATGTTGTTTCATGAAATTCTTCTGTGTCTGCCAATTCCTTTTGATACAGTGACTCAGTATATTCTTTCCATCTTCTTTTAATA
>NW_006399812.1:15905818-15911828 GCF_000299155.1 Elephantulus edwardii
ACTCAAAGTCATATTTTGGTTCCCATGGATTCAGTTTAATTTCCCTCAGCTTCAGTTTGAACTTGCACATGAGATAGTTTATTGCCATTTTTTATTTTTTAATCTACTATTACAACTCCTGCGATTTGAGTATTTAATCCACTCTCTTTTAATGTTATCATTGATATAGTTGGATTTACTGCCACAATTTTGCTATTTGTTTATTTGATGTCTCTTGTCTTACCTTTCCCTCTGCTGCTTCTTTATTAGGGAGCACTGGTGTCCCAGTGGCAAGAACCTGCGCTGCAGTCCCAAAGACACGTGGTTTGAATCCACTAGCTGCTCTGCAGGAGAGGGATGGACAATCTTTTTCCTCTAGTCCTTCTTTATGACTTTCTTTTATAGTAGATATTTTATAATCTACCTTAAAAAGTCTTCATTCCTTTTTCAACCTGTATTTTTTCCATTATTTCTTTGGTGATTGTTCTAGGGGTTATACTATGTGTCTTAATTCATCACAGTTTACTCCAGATCCATACTAATCTAATTCTTTTAAGATACAGGCTTCAATATAGCTTAATCCCCTATTCATCCTTTGAGTAATATGTGTGTGTGTGTGTGTGTGTGTGTGTGTGTATATATATATATATATATATAAATAAATATACTACAGATATTCTAACTATCTATCATCTGTCATTAGTGGGGTCGTTTTTTGTTTTTTTTTGTTGTTGTTAGGTACCATTAAGCCAAGTCATACATCACAGCTGACCTTCCTGTGGGTTTTCAGAGCCAAAAAATTTCACAGGAGGAGACTGACCATCTTTGTCTCACAGATGGATGGTGCGTTCAAACCAACAGCCTTTGAGCTGGCAGTGCAATTACTTACCACTAAGCCACCAGAGCTCTCTAATATATGTTTATTTATAAAATACACCCACCCACTTACCTACGTACATTATAGGAAGCTCTGGTGGCTTAGTCCGTGGAGAACACTGCTGCTTCTCTGAAGCTACACCTTTCTGGCAGCTCAAGTCCACCAGTGAGAACCCTCCCAGGCAATATTCAGCCTTGAAAGCCCAGTGGAGGGGCAGCTATGAGTAATTCTGACTTGATGCCGGCAAGTGGAATTATATATATTATCATTCCAATAGTGTAGAGTTGTAATTGTTGCTTAGTGCTCTGGTGGCTTGGGGGTAAGGAGTTGACTGCCAGCCCAAAGACACTGCTCAAATCGACCACCTGCTGTGTGGCAGAAGGATGGGCAGTCTCTTCCCATGGGTTTTACAGCTGCTGAAAGCCTGCTCCAGGGTTAGCTATGAGTCAGTCTTGACTTGATGGTACATAACGTAACATATAACATGATTACTAATTGGAAATCTGCCTATTAATTATGAACTGACCTCATCAGAGACATTTTCTGTTGGTTGCCTTTGTGTGCCTTTTATGGAGTCACATTTTCCTGTTTCTTTGCTGCATGTTTTGTCATTTTTGTGTGTGTGTTAACAAAGCTGATTATTGGATATATCATGTGCTAGTCATGAATATACATGTAAACTAAAAATTTTGGGTTTTAAAAAAATTTATTTTATACTGGTTTACATACAAAGTTCTTAAAGTCCATATGCATTGTTTTTCACACCAGACCTTTGCTCTTTCCTTTACCAATCCCTCCCCCCACCTGTCAAATAGTGTGACCCTATGTTTAAGTCCCCTCCTTTGATTCTTGTACACGCTCTCCATTAATGGTCCTATACAGTATTTGTCTTTATGAGACTGAGTTCACTGAGGATAATGCTCTCCAATCCCTCCCAAGTTAGGCAGTAATTTACAAAACCATTGCTCCTGCGTGCTGCATAGCATTCCATTGTGTGAATGTACCATAATTTCTCAGTCTATTCAATTGTAGTCTGGCATTTGGGCTGTTTCCATCTTCTTGCGATGGTGAATAACACTGCTATGAACATTGGTGTACAAGTTTCTGTGTCTCAGTTCTCATTTTCTCAGGATATATTCCATCAGTGGAATAGCAGGTCATATGGAATTTCTATGTTCAGCTTTTTTTTTTTTTGTTGTTCATTTGTCTAAAAACTGGGCATTTGGTGTGGGATAAACAGTAATGGCGGAGGCTGCAGCTCCCGGAACAACAGCCACAACATCTGGAGCAGGAGCGGCAGCTGCGGCGGCCTCCCCCACCCCTATCCCCGCCGTCACCTCGCTGGCCCCGGGGGCGGGGGGTGGGGGAGGTGGCAGCGAAGGCAGCAGCGGCGGCTGGACCAAACAGGTCACCTGCAGGTATTTCATGCACGGGTTTGTAAGGAAGGTGAGAACTGTCGCTACTCACACGACCTCTCTGACAGTCCCTTCGGTGTTGTGTGCAAATACTTCCAGCGAGGCTACTGTATCTATGGGGACCGCTGCAGATATGAACACAGCAAACCACTGAAACAAGAAGACGCGCCTGCTTCAGACGCCTCTGGCAAACCGGCCCTAGCTGCTTCCTCCGCACGCTCGGCTGCAGTCGCTCGGCTGCAGTCGTCCCGCTCGTTGACATGAGCGCGGGCTAGGCCGAGTCAAGAACGTCAAGCTTTGCCACTGTTGGGGCAGGTGCAGAGGACTGGGCCAACGCCATTGAGTTTGTCCCTGGGCAGCCCTACTGTGGCCGAACCGCCCCTTCCTGCACTGAAGCACCCCCACAGGACACAGTGACCAAGGAGGACCCTGAGAAGGAGCCGCCCGCCGTCCCGTCGAGTCCAAGAAGCAGCTGTGCCCCTGCGCCGCGGTGGGCGAGTGCCGCTACGGGGAGAACTGTGTGTACCTGCATGGGGACTCGTGCGACATGTGTGGGCTGCAGGTCCTCCACCCGGTGGACGCTGCCCAGCGCTCCCAACACATCAAGTCGTGCATCGAGGCCCACGAGAAGGATATGGAGCTCTCGTTCGCCGTGCAGCGCAGCAAGGACATGGTCTGCGGGATCTGCATGGAGGTGGTCTAGGAGAAGGCGCCGCTTCGCTTCCGCATCTTCTCCAACTGCAGCCACACCTACTGCCTCAAGGGCATCTGCAAGTGGAGGAGTGCCAAGCAGTTTGAGAGCAAGATCATAAAGTGAGACTCCTCCCCACCTCCGTTCGTGCGTTCTCTTTTGGGGAAGACTTTAGTATCGTGCCAACTTCCAACCTGACAAACCACATTTAAATGCATGCATTTTATCTCGAAGCGGGGTTTCTTCTCTGTATCTCAGCTAGCTTCTAGGTTAGTTGGTCTCTCTACGTTAATTTGAACAAGGGAACCCTGTGTATCCGTTTAGAACCTTTGTACTTTTTCTGAGGGGACTGTGTTGCATGGATGAGCCCGTGGCGGCTTGGGGAACAGACGTACTAGCTCTGAATGTATGTTTCCCACGCTTGGCATTTTCCACTTTCCAATCCATCCATTAAACTAGCCGATAACCCACCATCCTTGAAAGATTGTTCTCATAACTGAGCTAACGGCATAATCTAAACAGAGCAAAGTTACAAGAAATAAATTTATTTAAATGAAAGCAAAAAAAAAAACCACCCCCAACACTGGGCATTTAAGATATTGACTTGACCACTCCCATTGAGGCTGTTACTGTGTGTATATTATTTTATTTGTTCAGTGACTTGCCTGATTTAGTTCTGTAGAATGTCTCCCCCACACGACTACTGGTATCTTTACCCTAGGGTTTGTTTGAAATAAATTTAATTATCATTTTTAATTTTAAATTTAGGCTCCCAGAAGTCACTCTTGGGCCAGCGTAATCTAGCCATCAACCAATCACTCGTCAGAGGTTGTGCTTAAACATCTTGATACAGCAAGGCGTTGCTAATGAATCTATGTGTAACTTTGAGAGTGCTTTTCAAGTTCAGAAAAATTACCAGTGGTTGTTCCTTTCTGCATTTGTAAGAGTTCTCATGCAACCAGGGATAAGTAGCTTACTAGGATCCTGTTTGGTCTCTCATGGTTGTGAGAGTAGCTTTGAACCTATGAATGACATCTTGAATTACTATAGCTATCTCTCCCCAGATCATGAGCTGGGTGGCTTGGTGGTAAGGAGTTGCAATGCAACCCAAAGGCAGGCAGTTCAAATCCAATAGTTGTTCCACAGGAAAAAGTAAAGTCTCCTCCTGTGAAGTTTTAATGCCTTTGAAATGGACAGTCATCTGTAAGTGGATTCTGACTTAATGGTACATAGCCGCAGCAACAATCTAAAATCATGTTACTCAATTTCTGTCTGGTCTACTGGTCTTCCTCCAACAAGTAACATGGCTTCAGGCTAGTCTAGATTTTGGCCACAGATATTACTGTTGTTTTCAACAACATTTATAGACATCACATTTTTCTAAATCAGTCTTTGTAGCCTGCTTCACCATGGTAGAATTTCAGCCAGCAGGGAACTAGATGAGGGTAATGAAAACAAGTGCAGAGAAAATGCTGTTCTTTCGGAGGCTCAATAGCTTTGTGAATTAATTCTGCTTAATTTTTTGTGTGCTGTTGGTTAATTTTCAGAGTTCTTAAATGCTTGTTTTCCATAGATCTTTCCTGTTTTGTAATTTCTTTTTTAAGTTAATAGTGGAGTTCTGGTGGTCTAGTGGTAAGAAACTGCACTGCAATCCCAAAGGCATATGGTTTGAAACCACCAGCTGCTCTGCAGGAGAAGGATGGGAAATCTTCTCGCATACAATTAACTGCCTCTGAAAACCCACTGGAGGGTCAGCTATGGGTTGGTTCTGAACAGGTGTGACATACATCCACTCACAATTTCTATATGGACATTTAATAACAATGGCTACATAATTCTGATGTATCACTGTTCTTTCTCTACCCATATCGTTTCCTTACCATTACTTTAGTCTTTCTGTCCCTTAGAATTCTTGTCTGTGCTTTAGACTGTTGCCAGTCAATACCAATATGAAAAACGCTCTGCTGAGGTATTCTTTAGTAAATGAACTAAACTCTGGTTTCATTTAACAATAGTTTCATTAGATAATTTTTGTTCAAAGGATTCCAGATATTCACTGATGATTCTGCTTGTTTCAAGAGATCAGATAAGTCTGGTTTCCCTTTGTGTTTGAAGTTCTGTTCCACAGTTCTCCTCCTTTTGATCAAGATACATCTGTATTGAGTTCTTGTTCAAAATGTTCAGTAATGGTGACTGGGCATCATCCCTTTACCCTGGTCTCATGATAATGGAGGTAGTAGTTTAAGGAGCAATCAAACTGCAGTTCATTTCTTTCTCCAATGTCTGTATCCTATTCTTTTGCTGTTTCAAAGACTAACTATTGTACTTTGAATAACTCCTCTTAAACTTTTAAGACCCTGAACACTAGTAACTAAATCAAGAAGTTGAAAATAAGCCTGAAAACAGCATTAGGGCAATTGAGTGGCTAGACCTATATTGCCATTTCTTTTTGGGTCAAGAATTTTCTGTGCTCCTCACTGAGTCACCTCAGTTGTCTTGCCTCTGAGAATGAAGTCTTGATACCTGTGTGCGGAGAACCTGAGGCTCCTGGCTGAGCTGGAAGCAAATAATGACGTCAGAAAGCACCAAAACGTCTTCCTACTAGCTCCGTTTGCCTGAAACAATCTCAGTTTATACCTGTGGCCTGCTGTTACCCATACCATCCAAAAATGGCTTGTTCTTTGATGAGAAATGATATGGTCATTATGTGTATTTACTGTAAGAAGATACGAGACAGGATGTAGGAAATCAAAGCTCAAACTCTTTGATACCTAGTTGGGACTGGCATAGAACTGACACTCCAGTGAATTCTGAGGCTGTAAATCATATAAATGGAGATTGTCCATCTTTCTCCTGCAGAGTGGATACTTGAGTCCAGCCGTGGGAGAGGTATGGCCTTTGGGTCAGTCTTACGACTCCCTAGAAGCTACAACACCAGAGCTCCCTAATATAAGAAATAATGGTGAGGAAAGACAAATGTAAAAAGTATTTCTGGCGCTGGCTGAAAATCGCCTGTGACTTCATCCATAGCCACTGGTGAGAGTCAGC
>NW_006399812.1:15912768-15927946 GCF_000299155.1 Elephantulus edwardii
ACTAACTTTACAAGCCTTCTAGCACAGCAATAACAATGTAGTATAGATAGGGATCTTTATATTTGGGGAGAAGAAAATGCAGATAATAATAAACTTGGGACTTTTTTTTTTTAAATAACTCACATTATGTTCATACTCAATGCATTACTCTTGAGTTGGAACTGACTCTTAACTGACCTTCCGCTGGCTTTTCTGAAGCTGTAAATCTCACCTGGAAGAGGTTGGCCCTTTTCCTTCCTTGGAGAAGCTAGAGAATTTGAACTGGCTGTTTTAGGTTAGCAACACAGCTCCCTACTGACAATGCCCCCAGAGATCTGGTGGTCTGGTGGATAAAGAGTTGTGCTGCCAACCCAAAGACAAGTGATTTTAAACCACTAGCATCTCTGAGGGAGAAAGATGATCAGTCTCCTCTCATGTCATTTACAGCTTCTGAAAATCAATTGGAGGGTCAGCTGTGAGGTCAGTTTCAATGTGAGGGCAATGAGTTGGATTTGTTGCATTGATATTAGTACTAATGCTTATTGCCATTGATACTAATACTCATATTCGTAGCTGACTTGCTAACAGGTTTTCTGCAGGTGTAAATAGCACAGGAGGAGATTGTCCATCTTTCTCCTGTAGAGCCAATGGTGAATTCGCATCAGCAACTCCCTACAGACTACATCACCAGAGCTCACATCGGAGCCTGTGTGCTGGCCATTTTCAGCTTAACCCTCGTAGGCTCTGATCATAAGTGTGAAGGTACACACATGTCATCCTTAGAGGGGCAACACTGAGCCATGATGAATTGGGAGGATTTTTGCACCAGCCTCCAGAGGCCCTTCCCCACCCAGCAAAGATACAGCAACCCTCCTTAATGTCTGCTCTCCCCCCTTCCCAGTCTGTCTTTATGTCCATTTCTCTCTCCTTCTCTCTCTCTCTTTCTCTCCCCCTGCCCCATCTGTCTACCTTTACTTGAGTGACATGAGAAAAACCACAACTCCAAGACTTTGGTTCTCAGTTCCTTCAACAATTATGTGAGCCTTCAGCCTCCAGACAGCCGCCAGGCTTCACCCTCCTCCACAGACAGGTTGACCCCAGATCCCCTGGCTGGGCATCTTACATTGTAATCACAGAAGAGGCTGCCATTTTTAACCTGCTGTTCTGAGCTGCAGAATCCTTGAAAGAGTGTGGGACTGAGCCGAATACCACAGCTCCCCCTCGGTTGCCAGAACCAGAGCTGCAGGCACTTCGTGGCATAAAGGCTCTGTGGTGGGAGCACTACATGTTAGAATCCCTGTATCTCAGCTGCATCCTGGACCAACTGAATCAGAACCTTTAGGGGTCTGACTAACCCACTGGTCATCTTTAAAGTTCCCTGGATGATGGCACTGTGAGAGCAAAATAAAAAACCGTTTGCTCTAGAAAGTGTCCCAAAGAGGCAGGAAAGAAGTGATGTAGAAGAAGGAAGAGGAAATCACGAGGACAGCAGAGACTGGTCTGTGGATGGGGCCTGTGGAAGAATAGGACTTGATGGGATAGAGGGGATAAAGTTCATAGACTAAAAACAATGGAATATGTAAAACACAATGTACAGAAAAGACTACAAAACAAAATATACATGAATGAAACAACGTATATGAATAATTATATAAAAGTGGATGATTGAATGTGCACACCCATGTTTATTATGCTTTGTTTGCAATAGCAAAGAGATGGAAACAACTCAAGAGCCCATCAACAAATGAATGGATAGAGAAGCTGTGGTATATTCACACAATGGAATACTATGCAGACTGAAAATAAGGAACTCATGAAATATTATGCAAAATGGATGACCCTGGAGGACATTATGCTGAGTGAAATATCTCAGCACAAAAGGACAAATATTGCATAGGGCCACTGTTATAAAATGGGATTGACATCAGGGTTGAGAGAAGACAGAAAAGGAGGGGAGGAATGATATATATTGCATTGAAATAGATGAGGGAGAGAACTATTTAAAAGAGATATATGAATAAATATTCTTGTCATTACAGAAGTCCAGAGTGAAGGCTGCATAGTGGAGTGGACTTCGGTGGAGGGATTGCATAATAATGAAAGAGTTTTTATTTTCCTTTTCAAGGAGAAGAGTGAATTGGGGGGAGAGGGTGGGCAGGGAGAAAAGTGCAACAATGAATGACTGGAAACCCTAAGTCTCTGTAAACTGTCATTAAAATTAATAAAAAAATTAAAAATAAAAAAGTGGATGGTTGCATAAATCAGCATACATGTGAGGCAACACAATTTTTAAAAGGGGAAAACATTTAAATATATTGGGGGGAAAAAGTATTTCTCAGACTTCCCACATGGCTACAAGTCACTTGGGCATCTTATTAAAATTCAGATTCTGATTCTGTATTTCCAACAGAAAGGTTAGGGCCCTGCTGCTGAAAATTTCATCAGTAGACCGGCAGCTGCTGCCTCGCTGGATGCATTTTCAAAATACAACCTCTTGGGTCCAACCTCACGACCTGCTGAGTCCGAGTCTGCTCTTCGCTGAGGTTCTCAGGTGGTTTGAAGGAACTCTGAAGTCTGAGAAATACTTTGGGGTCCCATTAAGCCAGAGAGATGAAGGATGCTTTCTGGGGTCTGCTGGAGGTCATAGGTTAAAGTCTCTTCGTTGTTGGAGTATTAAGCCTGGAGTGAGTTCTTCCAGCTCTTTGTCTGCTCCTCCTGCCTCTTCTTATTTAGGTTGTCTACTCTGGTGGCTTAGTGCTAACGAGTTGCACTGTCATCCCAAAGGCATGCAGTTTAAATCCGCTAGCTGCTCCTCAGGAGGAAGATGGACAGTCTCCTCCCATGTGATTTACAGCCTCTGAAAATGCGGCTGGAGGGTCAGCTGTGGGTCAGTCCCAGCTTGACTGTACGTAACAGTAACACCATCATTCTGGTAAGAGGGCCTTTCCAGATTTCTCCAAGGCCTTGGCTCCAGCTACCTCCTTCTTCATCTCACCCCAGTATAGGATCTTGAAGTTGAGTTCTTCCCCCCGGCTCAACTACTCCATGTCTTCTGGGCTTTCTGAGACTCAGATGCAGTGAGTAAGATGGCTATTCTTTCTCAAGACCCTCCATCTCCCCACCTCACCTCACCCTGGCAGATGCACCCTGCTCCCTCAGCCTCCCTGCCCCCTCCCTGCACAGCACCAAGGCCCGTGTTTCTCCACCTCCACATCTTTGTCTCTTTGGATGCCTCGTCTCTGCTCTGCTTCATGCTTCCCCTGCTGCCCTCGGAGCTGCTCTGCTTTCTCCGGACACTCCCCTGAGCCTCCAGTTCTGGTCGCTTCCTCTTGTGTGAACTCTCTTCCCATCCACTGCTCGTATAAAACAAAATGTACGTGAATGAAGCCATGAATATGAATGATTATATAAAAGTGAATGCATGAATCACAATGTATATGACAAAGACGCAGTAAAAAAGGGGGGGGTTACAAAATAGTATTTCTTTAAGAAATAAAAAAAAAGGAAAAATGTTTCTCAGACTCTCCACATTACTACTAGTCACCCGGGCATCTTATTAAAATTCAGATTCTGCCTCACAGAATAGAGCACTGGTCTTAGAGGAAAGACTCCTGGGTCCAGTCCTGCCTTCACAGGCCGTTGACTCTACCTTGCCTCTCAGTTTCTCTCTCTGGCAATTTTAGGAAACCATGTCCACACTACTCCTTTCACCATGCAGGGTGAGAAGCCAGTTGTGGTGACAACATTGCTGGAAACTCCTATTCTTTGGAGAAAAGTCCCTGACTAGAGGGACTGCCCTGCCCTGAACAGCCACTTCCTCTCGTTCTGGACCTGAGAGCTGCCTCCCCAACTCCTGCTCACCTGCAGTGTCTGTTGGTCAAGGCCATGGATGTAAATGGTCTGAGTTCCAGGTCCCGCTGTGCCATTGCTCAGCTTTGTCCAGGATGCCCGTTATCATTGGAGCCTGGACCGGAGCTTGGACCCCAGTTCACATTCCTGTATATAAATGACACAGGCTTTCCTGCAGCCTCTTCTGGAATGTAGGACAGAGCATGGAAAGTGCTGATACAGAGGCCAGTGAGTGACCAGCCCTGCTGTTTGTGACCAATTTCTAAGCTGAAATGGACAGGCCCTGGGGGAGAGCTGATAGAACTGTGATTTAGGCAATGGGAGACATGACTTCCCCAGCCTGTCAGTTCTGTATCCCGCATGCTTCTGGTTGCCCTGGCAACCAAACAGTGTAACTGTCTCTTCTGGGCATTGGTATCTTCTCAGGCAGGAGGTGACAGGACTCCTGGGGGTGTGCAGAGCTTCAGTGGACTGACAGGTTGGAGCCCAGGATGGTCTTGACCACTGGAAGTGGGGTTCAGTTATTAGGTTGTATGATCTTGTTCAAGCACCAGCCATCCTCCCATCCTCCTATCAATCTCTTTAACCAGTTAGCACTTCTTAAGCACTTACCTGCTGTAGGCCCCGTCTCCTGTGAGCTCTACTAGCTATGAGTTCTGTAAGCTTCTGCCCTTCAAAGTCAGCCAGGAATGGCTTGGTGGGCTCAGCAGCACTGGTGATAGTACGGGACTCAGGAAGTCTACAGATTTCCCACTTGGCACGTGTATGGGCCTATTTGAATTCTCAGCATGCATATGTGAGCATGTCTTCACACATTTCACCAGACCCTTCTTATATGCATATTATTTGCATACACATAGCCACACACAAGTTACTGTAATCTGCTTTCTTTCACTCAACACTACATAGTGGGCCACTTTCCACATAGTCTAAATAGATCTTTTTATCACTTTTAGAAACTTAGGATATTTATTACTGTAAGAATGCAGTGCTTCTTTATTTAGCTAGCTTGCTACCAATTGAAGTGAAGGTCAGCAGAAGAGAGGAAGAACCTTGATAATATGGATTGACACAGTGACTGTAACGATGGCCTGAAGTGTACCAGACATAATGAGGATGGCACAAGGTAAGGGAGGGTTCAGATCCATCATTCATAGTCACTGTGGTGACACCTAACAACATAGGGCAGGGTTCAGTTTATTGGGTCAACTTGATAGCATCTAACAACAAAAATAGCTAGTAGCATAGTCCCTAGGGAGTTGTGCTGCTAATCTAAAGGTGGCTGGTTTGATCCCACCAGCTGCTCCAGGAGAGTAAGATGGATTATCTCTTCCCTTGTGATTTACAGCCTCTGAAAACCCACTGGAGGGTCAGCTATGAGTCAGCTCAGACTTGATGGCAATGAGTTTTACTCCTAATTGATGTTGAAGCTGTTTCTAGGTTTTGCGTAGTCCGTAATGATTTCTGTTTCCTCTGGGGTCATCTTTTTTGTTGTTGTTTGCTTCTTTTGGTCTCTCTCCTATTGATGCTTAATGACTCTTTCTGTCATTCATAGTTGGGAGTGGAGCACAAGATGTCTGAGTCATAGAAAGCAGTGAGCGGGCTTTGCTTGAAGAGTCAGCCTTCTTGGTGGACTCTTGCAAGGGAGATATTTAGAGTCTTAACATGTTCTGGTGACATGGTTCATAGGGGGTTTGAACCACCATTCTGGCAGTTCGAATCTACCCACAGCTCCTTGGGAGAAAGATGGGCTGTCTCCTGTTAAGATGATGTTAACCTAATGGGAGATTATCGTGAGTCAGAGGTGACTTGAGGGTGGGGAGTTTTGAGCTAGCCTGTAGGGGACACCCCTGGCTTATCCGGGGAGATTGAGCCTGGGGTTCTCACCAAGTGTAGGTTTACAAAACATCCTCTTATTTCAGTGCCCTCAAGCCCCTTTACTCATAGCCTGGAGTCCTCATTCTGTGTAGTCCCATCAGCATGTGATAAAACATTCTCTTTGGCCAGCTGTGGGGTGGGTAGAGGAGCCCCTATTTGCCTGACTACTAGATTTTTCGGCCCCACACTCCCTGCTGCCCCCTGCCAGCTCCAGTACCTCCATGCCTGAGCAGTTCTAGATTCTGTGGGGCCAGATCAGGGGTCTATGCATGTCACAGCAGGCTCATTTAATGTGTTATCCTCACTCTGTGGGCTCAGCTGCCACTCTTTCTGGTTTCCAGAATTTTGTTGCAAGCTGCCATCCTCTCTCTGGTTCTCTCTTCCTGGGAGCCTCTCTCAGCGTTACCCTTTGACTATCCTCTTCACTGTCGTATATGGAGGGTGATGAGCTAAATGCCAATGTTCAGCCCTTTGTACTTACCCAGAATCTTGCTGCCTTCTCCCCCAGGGGAGATGAAAGTTCCTGGGGCACCAGAGAAGCTCAGGCTTGGCTGTGAGTGCTCTGGGGTCGCTGGCCTGAGTGGGAAGGATTCAAGCCGGTTCTAGGAGAAAGGGATAGAGAATGAGGTTTTGTGGCTCTGCCCTTGAAGGGGCCCTGAATTCCTCTTGGCTGCTCAGTGTCTCCCAGGCCTTACTATGCTGGCTCTGGGCTCGAGAGTGGTGTCACTCCTCGGGATGGCATCCACCCCAGGCCCTGGTTTGCAGGCCCAGGGACCTGCCAACCCGCCTGCCTGCTAGTCCCTTCTTTCCCAGTGACGCCATAGGTGTGACACCCTAGAGCCAGAGATGGGGTGTGCTGTCTGCCACTTCCAAAATAAAACATGTTTTCCAAACTGTTGCTGAAACTGCTAAAATGTTTTTGAAAACGTTTACACTTCCCTTGATATAAAGCAAATACCTTCTGTCGGCTGGGGGTGGGTCGGATGGGGGAGTTGAGAGCCAGGGCTAGGGGGAGCGAGATCAGGGTGGTTGTTTTCCTCCTTCATTCCCCTAAGAGTAAAGGAAACTGAGTTGGGGGGAGGCTGGGGATAGGGGCTGAGTCATGTTCACCCCCTCCCCCTCCCTGCTGAGGTTTCAGTGAGAGGAAAGGGGACCTTCAGGGAGGGCAGAGAGAAGCTGAGCAGCTGTTGCAAAATAATCTATGTTGATAGTAATTTGTGTATCGTTCTGGCTGATTCTCCTTTCCTTCTGAGACCTCTATGTTTTCTTGCTGAAGTGTCTGGCTTCTATTTTCAAAGAGTTCCAGTTCATGAAGGAATTGTTCTAGAGAGACTCCTTAAAGGCATCTTTGGGTGTTAAGGTAAATACAATGTCCAAACCCGAAAGGAAAGAAAGCTTACCCAAGGCTGAGAAGAGGTCAGTGTTTGGGGCTGTTTAGGAAGCAGGTGGATTCATGGAGGTGGAAGCTCTCTATAGAGGAGACTTGGGGACTTGGGGAGGGCATCTCAGTGCAGCTGATGCTCCTTTGCCAAACTTCACGCATGCTCACTATGGAGGGAACAGCAAAGGACCAAAGAGAGGGCTGTACCCTTATTTTAGTCCTTTAGCTTGCTTTAACCTCTGGGCCTCCCATGGGGACCACAGCAAGCCACATGGTGAGAGCTGGGTCATTTCTCTGCTCTGAGGTCACAGTGTGCAGGAGAGCGGGCGTGGGCAGGCATGTGTCAGGGTTAGGAGCTGAAGGACCTGGGGTCTGGAGAGAAGGAGTACCCACATCAGGAATAGCCATGGTTGCTGAGAGCAGAGTGGTAGTCAGCACTGTTCTCAGCCCGATCTGGACACAAGGAGGAACAGTGTTCAGGCCTGGTCCACCTGAGGGTGGCCAAGGCTTGAGTTGGCTAAAGCTTGGCCTGGCCAGAGGTGCCTTACCATTCCAGATCTGCACCTGTGGCCACCCTCAGGCGGCAGATCATTTTTCCTGGCTGTCTGCCCTGTGACAACAGGAAACAGTATAGACACACACACACATGAAATTTTGGAGGGAGGTTATTGAGTCTGATGGGAAGGCTGGCGACACTGCAGGCCTTCCTGGAAGCATGGTTCCAACGTCCCTAGAGTCATTGATGGCTCTCAATCCAACTCATTGCTGTTGACTGACTCAACTCAAAGCGACTGCATAGATGGCTCTAGCCATGTGTAATTGCCTGCCCACCAGCAGAGGGCGCACTGAGCCAGCTCACAGTATCCAGTCTGCCTGGGTCCTCCTCTGTCCTTGGACCTCATCAGACTGGACACTCTCAGGACAGGGTCTAGTCGATTTCAGTCTCAGACATCTTCCCACCCATCACCATGTTTGTTACTTCCTTCCCCCCAAACCAAACCCACTGTCATCTATCTAGTGCAGGCTGACTTAGAGCAAGCCTCCACCAGGTTTCCGAGGCTCTGATGGCCTAGTGACAAGAAGCTGCACTGCAATCCCCAGGACACCCGGATTAAGGCCACCAGCTGCCCTGCATCAAATGCAGTTAACTGCCTTTGAAAACGTGCTGGTGGGTCAGCTGTGGGTCGGTTCCGGTTCTATGGTACACACACACACACACACACACACACACTCCCACCCCTTTATGGAAGAAGACAGCCCGTCTTGCTTCTGAGCAATAGCTGATGGTGTCAAACTGCTGACCTTTTTGTTAGCCCCCTGACTCTTTAGACTACACCACCAGAGTTCCTTTGCCATTTTTCCGGGTGCTTGTTAGATAGGACAGGTGGACTGTGAGACAGATGAGTGGCCAGGCGATGAACAGGTAAATGCACCACGAGAAGGCCAGAAATGCCAGAGGCGGCTCAGCACAGGCAGCTTCAACCACAGCCCCAAGAGATTACGTTTTATCAGGAAACAGAAAGTGGCGCAGAATCTCTGGGAATGGGCCCCTGTGCTGCACTTTCAACAGCCCCCACAGCCCGCGTTCCTGGTTTTCAGCGTTCCGTCTCTTTCTTCGTTCCACTTCACCCCTCTTCACCTGGGCGTTCACTGTTGGTGACACACCTGGAGGGTTTCAGGAGAGAAATCAGTGTCTGCAGCCCAGCGGGCCGGCCTCACACAGCCTTTTCTGTCCCAGGCCGCCCTGGCTCTGGCTGCTGATCACACAGTGCACTAAATGGATCAATAGCTTGTCAGTTTTTTGCCAACAGCGACAGGAGGAGGGGTCTGCATCAATCAAACCCTGAGTGACAGGTAATCATTGTCACCTGGCGTTCACCCTTCCAAAGAAAAGCACAGCTCTGACTAGGGGGCCTGCAGGAAATGAGGAGCCTGTCAGGCTCTCCTGCAGCAGCACCTCCCCATGTACCTGGGAGGACTTGCCTGGGTCACGTTTTCACTCTCTCCAGCAGTGAGCTTGGGGTGATTGAGTGTGTGCCCGCCCAGAGCACCGACATGCCCACAAATCTTGGGGCACATCTGCAAGTGTGTGCACACTGGGGGAATGTGCTTGGGAGCATGCGTGCTGTGGGTACCCGTGTGAGTGTGTTTACACACACACACACACACACACACACAGAATATGAAGACAAAGCTATGGAGTCAAAGTAGAACTTTCAATATATTTCATCTAGTTTTAGACACCAAATGAAGAATCGCTATTGTGCTTTGAGCACTAATTACCAAAGACCAGCACCTGTCCACGTGCCCCCTCCGTGTGTGGGTGTGTACATGCCCCCACAAAAGTGGACATGCCAGAGGCTGCACCTCCTCCCCCAGAGAACTGCAGGCTCCTACCCTGAGCCCTTCCATCCCTGTTGACTGCCCAGGAGGGAGGCGTGATGGATGGGCCTGTGCTCACCCACTGTCTCCCCTGCCTGCTGGGGGAAGCAGATGCCCGAGGCTCAGGGCTGGATGGAACATTTCAGTCACAAGTGACGCCATCAGGTCAGGCTGGATTTAGGTGCTGTCTTGGTGTCTTAGAAAACCTCTGCCTTTTCCCTCCTCAATTCTGCCTTTCCCAGAGTGACTCCACCCCCAGATACCTCCATTTTCAGCCTGACTTGGTCACCTAACCACCCTTGACCAATGGGGTGCATTGGTTCCTCCAGATCCCATGGCCCTCCTTGTGTGTGTTGGGGTGGAGCTGAGTGTGGGGAGGGTGGTTCATGGAGGAAACACAAATGTTGGCAGGGATGGGAATGGGGGATAGTGGGTGGGCAGAGCAGTAGCTGGGACCCTAGGCTAGAGGTTAATTTAATTTCTGGGATTCGGCCTCATGCCTATGTGCCTTTTATATTAGCTCTTTGGGCTGTAAGCGAGCCCCAGGCCCAGTTCTTGGGTCCTGTACCCACACTTCCCTCATGTGGCCCTCCTGCTTCCCAGCAGACCTTCATGTGCCCCAGGTGTGCATGGAGGGCTCTGCTTTCCCTTGATCCTCTGCAGCCTCTTAACAGGATGCTATGGGAGTGGGGTTGGACACCCTGCAGGGCCTGCTGAAGTACGCACAGGGGGGAGGTGCCTCTTTCTCTCCCCCATAAAGCTGGAGGCTGGTAGCAGCTCCCAAAGTTCCCATGAATAATTTAGGACACCTGAGAACGTGTGCCTGCAGCAGAGGACATCCCTCCCCCGCTTGAGCAGAGGCACAGCCAGAAAACGTGGCGGGTGGGGCCCCTTCTGTCATGACAAGCCCTGCCCGCCCCTCCAGGGCTGTCCCTGCCCCTCCTGTGGACCCTTCCCGGCTCCCCTGTCCTCCAGACGCTGGGAGGTGGGGCACTCGGATGGGTCAGCCAAGGCCTGCTGCAAGGGGGAGCTAACAGCAAAGGCAGAAAGGCTGCTTTGAGGTCGGAAGGGCTGATGGTGGGTACCCTCCCTTGTCCTAGGGGACTTTCCGCTCTGCTTTCCCACACCCTGGGTGCCTGCAGGACCTTAGGGGAGAGAGGCTGAGTCAGCAGGCCCCAGCTCACGATCACCCCGGCAGAGCTGACAGGGAGTGCTCTGGAGGAGGCAGTGATGGTTGATGGAGGAGAGTGGGCAGCGATCGTCCAGAGCCCCTGGGAGCCACAGCGGTGTGGGTGGAGGTCCCCTGCAGTGGGTTCCAGAGGCCCACCAGAAATCAAGCCTAAGAGGGTCCTAGGAAGGAAAAAGCATCTCCCTTTGACCCCAAGACTAACCGCCCCCTCCCCAGTCATGGGGTGGAGGGACACCCAGGGCATCCTATGGCTGTGCTTATCCTGGAAGCAGGCCCCCTGACGAGGGCACCCAGACCCTCTTGTGCAGAGTTGACTCTGAAGTTTCATTGCACCAAAACTAGTGACTGTTAATTAAGTTTGCAAAGTGTGAGACATTTAAACAGATGGCCATAGTCTCTAGCTTAGAAGGAAGGTTCCCTTGGATGACCCCCAGAATAGAGGCAACACAGTGGCTCCCCTTCTGGCGCAGGGCTGGTGAGCGGAGTGAACCTCCTTGTTAGTAAAAGTGAGTAGTAATCCCTGTCCTCACCCCGTGTTTGAGCTCAAACGCTGCAGTGTTGAAGAGCGCAGTGTTTCCTTCTGCTGTAGCTGAGCTCCCTGTCAGTGAGACAATAGCGACAACTGTGGGCTTAAGAAATCCTGGTGGCACAGTGGTTTAGCACCACAGAAAAAGACCCTGCGATCTGCTCCTGGACAAGTTAAAATCCAAAGCGGACCCAGTGCACTACCATCAAGTCAATTCCAACTCACAGCGCCCTCTGAGGTTTCTGTAAGTCTTTACGGGTCCTTCTCCCACAGAGCAACTGGTGTATTCGAGCCACTGACCTTTCAGTTAGCAGTTAGATGATGCCACATTCGATGCCATGGTGCAGTTCTCCTCGGTCCCATAGGGTGACTGTGACTTGGAATTGGCTTGATGGCAATGGGATTTTTTGGGGACCCAGGAGCCTCAGTACAGAAGGGATGGAGGTATACAGTGACCTAGAGAGTAAGGCTGGTCTGTTCACCTTCCAGCACCCCCTTGTCTCTGGGCCCAGAATCTCCTCCCGTGTCACAGTGGGTGCTTTGTGGAGGTTCAGGAAAAGGTGCTGGGGGCAGAGCCCTGGCTGCACCTCTGAGGGGGCTTGCCCAGCTGGGACCCTGCAAATGGGCTCACTCAACATTCTTACCTAGAGGGGGTCCTGGAGCCCGGCTGAGAAAGGAGCAGACGGGAAGGAGCTGAGAGTTGTCACTGTTCACGAGGTAGGGGATCCTTCACATTCCCCATCCTGGCTTCTTGCACTCTTCCTCTTCTCTCTTTTCTGGGTGTGACGAGGCCACTTGGCTGGGAGGTGACAGCATTCAGGCTCTGTCCTGAGGCCTCTGTGAAAGGGTTAGAGGGCCCTCAAGCCACAGATCTCTCCAGATGTCAGTGCTGCCCAGCTAGATGAGGGTGTGGCAGTGTGCAGGGCAGGAGACAGAGCCAGCATCGACCAGGTCACACACGACTGGCCACTCTGGAGGTGCCAGCCCTGGGGTGAGGAGAAGGCTGCAGCCCCAAGAACACCCCTGTGGGTGGAAAATGGGAAAGACGCAGCTGGGCACCTGCCCAGGCACCCAGAATACCAGGAAGATATGCAGCTGTGGATGAACTAACTGCTGGGTCAGCCAAGGGCTGTGTGGGGTTTGCATCTTTGCCTGACTGCTAAGATCCCTCTGGCAGGGGGCTGGGGAACAACCCAAGCTGGAGTTTATGAGCAAAAGGGGCCAGAGAAAGACGTACTCTCCATGTCAGCGCCCACCTCAGGCCTCCTTGTCTGTCTGCACCCCTGACTGCTCCTGACACACAGGCACCTCCCCCCAGCACTTACACTCCATTTCTTCCACCTGAGACAGGCTTCCCTGCCTTTTGAGCTGGACAAGTTCAGATGCATCTTAAAAACTCCGACTTTTCTCTGACCTTTCAAATGGCGTCTCCTTTTTAAATGTCGTTTCGTCTTGGATCTAAATTCTACTCCATCTGCAGGGCCGAGCTCTCCAATTCTTGTCAGAGACTGCCTTCTTCCTAATGGGCTGTGCTCCTGCTCAACTGTTTTGGTCCCTTCTCTGCCATCCTCCATCCTTCCATCTTTCCTGGCATGATGTCCTTCTCCAAGGAATAGCAACATGCCCAAAGTATGTGAGTGGAAGCTTTGCTATCCTTGCCTGCAAGGAGCACTCTAGGTCCACATTCTCTAAGACATATCTGTTTGTTCTTTTGACAGCTCAGGAGATATTCAGTATTCTCCTCAAACACCACAGTTCAAAACCCGTTCTTCTGTCATCCTTATTCACTGTCCAGCTCTAAGCAGTAAATCATACGGGTGGAGATTGTCTTTTTCCCTTGGAGTGGCTGGTGGATTTGAACCAAGTGCCTTTGGGTTGACAGCTCAACTTTTTTACCACTAAGCCACCAGAGCGCCCGTCTCTCCCCAGAGCTGTGCATTTCCTGGTGCTGAGGCTGATCCTATTCTTTCTGGAGGGATATGGGGTGTGGTGTTTCTCCCAGAAGTTCTGCAGAACTGGGGTTCTATAGGTGGGACCAGATCCCCCAAGATGTGGGAGCCGGGCTTCCCACACCTCAGTGCTGTCCAGGGAGTGTCTGCCAGGTGGGTCCCATGGACTTGGGGGGCTCTCAGGCCCTGCAGCGAGTCCTTGCACTTCAGTGAGCCCTCTGTGCCCTGCATCCTGGCAGCAGCTGCCCAGCCGGAGGAGCCACGTGGTAGGAGCTGTGTGCTCAGCGCGCACCTCAGCTCGATGATCAGTCATGCTGTGAGTAGACTCCGGAGTTCACATCGTGAACCCACCATTTGCTTCTTGGAGGAGATGCACATGCTAAATATTTGTAGTTTTGCAGCACTGGGTTTTAAAGTTCAGCAGTAATGATTGTGCCTAGGTACCTTGGAGGACGTCACAGGCTGCTGGCTGTGTTCCAGTCTGGCCTCCGCGTGCCACTTACAGTAGCCTCAGCCTCATTCCTCCTGGAGCCCCTGTGTCCTGGATGAACTCCAGCTAGCACTGTCTGTGGGTGAGGGCCCAGCGCAGGGCTGCAGGTGACTCCCAGCAATGCTAACCCCAACACAGCTAGTGGAAGTGTCTTTGCTTACAGGATAGATTTGAAATTTTCAAATTCTAGATCCCTGGTCTGCCTCAAGTCAGATAACCTAGCTCGATTTTCCTGGGTAAATTCAGTTCAGCTCGATTTCTTGGACGAGCTCAGGATAGCTGACACAACATTATCCAGTTTATTCTCCCCTGCTCAGATACGGGGCGAGGGGTGGTTCCAGGCCCTTGCCCTGACTCCACGATGCCCCTCCTGGCTGGGCCCGATGGCAAGGGGTGCCAGCAGTTTCTCTGTGGTTGTATCTCACCCTCAGCTCTGTCCAGGACTCATGCCAAGGCTTCAACAATGAATGCCCTTCAGGGTAGCTGCCAGGCATGGTGTCTGCTGGTCCCAGAAACAGAAGGAGCACTTCTCGGCTGACCCACGAAGGACCACATCCTACTGGCCCCATACATAGGAACTCTCCATACTCTTGGTGCCTCCCTGATTGGCATCACTGCTGGGCACCTCTGAGCTTTGGGCACCTGGGAAGAGCACACTTCCGAGGAGAATTGCTCAGGAGGTGCATGGACCCCAGTGGGAGAGCCCAGGGCAGGTGAACGAAGGGGAGGGCCCCGTAGCCTGAGAGCCGGAGTTGGCCCTTAGCAGGAACTTGCCTGTCTGCCCCTGAGGGACCTGCCTGCCCTCACACCAGCTTAATTTATATGTTTGATTCAGATTTGGGTCCTATTCCTGTCACTGTACTGGTCATGGTGTCCAGGGATGGCATAGGGTTCTGCTTGACCAAGCCTGTGTTGTGTGGTATCAGCTATATCAGAACTGGGGGGCCCAAGAGTGGGAAGGGGTACTTTCCTAGGATCCTCTAGGGTTCCTTTAAAACTGAAGCCAGGTGGGAGAAGATGAGTGTCCCCAGTCCTGTCCCCACCAACGAGTGTTGGTGTCCTCTTTTCAGAGGACGGTGAGGCTCCTCTCGTCTCCAGATGTGAGCGGTGTCACCTGCCCTCAGGAGAGAAGCCCAGCTTTCAGAGCCACCTGAGGCTGAGGTGAAGTCAACTCTTTCTCCATTCAGGGAGCCCCAGGCTGTGATTTGTGGGAGACTGCGTCAGAGCTGTCCCACCAACCTCTGCTCTCATTTCCTGGTGGGCCTTCACTGTAGCTGCTGGCTTCCTCGTGCGATGGCTGAGCTGAGTTTTCTGCCCTGACAGCTTTGAGGGGCAGGTGGACAGGGGCAGGGTAGCTGGGCGGAATTTATTTATATGTTCTTCTGCCCACCCAGTTCCACCTCCCAGCACTGCTGGTGGGACCAGCTTTTCATTACTGTCTTTGTGGCATTGGTGTTTATCCACATGAGAGCTGTTCTTATACCTCAAACCACAGGAGAACCCAGTGAATTCTGCAAGCCTGAAGAGCACCCAAACACACACATAGACACACACA
>NW_006399812.1:15928046-15933411 GCF_000299155.1 Elephantulus edwardii
ACACACACACACACACACACACACACACACACACACACACACACACACACAGTGTCTCCTTTCTCCCATTGGAGCCACCCAGCCTGTGGCCACACCCCAACCCTGTTCCACCTCAGACTCTCCAGCCACTTCCTCCAATTCTATGGCTTTTTCTACCACCTCTCTCAGACCTTGGCCTTCCCTGACCCTGCCCTCATCTCCTAGCCTCACAGTCTCTCTTCCCAGCCAGCCTACAGCTGGCACCTCACTCTCCCCTCAATCTGGGTACCTTCTTCTCCCTGTAGGTCTCTCTGGCCAAAGCAGGGGACCCCTCAGGGTGGGATCTGGGCAGGGGTGTCTGAGCGTCATCACTTAGGGCCAGCTGGACTTGAAGCCAACAGAAGATGCGCTACACCCAGAGTCGAGGCTGACTCACAGGGGCTGGAGGAGAGAGAGGCGGGGTCAGGCTACAATTGCGTGGGCTGCAGCACTGCTGAGCTGGGGCGCTGAGCCAGGGGGAGGTGGCTGTGGACCAACTCGGGTTTAAAAGCCTCAGGCAGAAGAGTGGAGACTCCGGAGGGCTGAACTGGGAGTGGTCAGGCCTAGACCAGAGGCTTCCATGTCGCCCTAAGAGCCACAGCTGCCCATGCAGTGGTGAGAGGCTGACTGCAGATCTTAGTCACCACGGAAACGCTCCTTCTCCGAGGATGGTAGGTGTTTCATGTGAGGAGTTAAGGGTAGTGTAAGCTGGTTTGCTGATTTCGAAGGGATCGGAAGAGGGCGGTGCTGGTTGCTGCTGACCCTCTTCAATGTGTCCTCCTAAGACTTACCGTGGAAGTGGGAAGGCCAAGTGACATGGTGGTAGAAGACCCAGTACTGTCTCACTCTTGCGTGGTTTTGGACAAATCACCTACTTTCTGTTAGCCTTTGCCTTGTTATGTGCCATCGAGTCACTTGCGACTCATAGCCACCCTATGTACAACAGCCCTAAACTCTGCTCTGTCCTGTGCCAATCTCATTTTCTCCGACACACTTATCCCGATTAACCCAGTCACTGAACCAACCCATCTCCTAGAGGGCCTTCCCCTCCTGCACCTGCCCTCCACCCTCCCAAGCATGATGTCCTTCTCCAAGGACTGGTCTCTCCTTACAACATGACCAATGTATGTCAGACGAAGCCTCAGAAACCTTTCCTCCAAGGAACAGCCTGATTTAGCCCTCTCTGGGGAGAATCTGTTTTCTTAGCAGTCCTTTCAATACTCTTCTCCAGCACCACAACTAAAAGGCATCAATTCTCCTTCTATCCTCCCTAGTCATTGCCAACTCTCTGACATATAACAAGTGATTGCAAAGACCATGGCCTGTATCAGACCCACCTTAGTCTCCAGAGAGACACCGTTGCTCTTCAGTATTTTAGAGAGGTCCCTAACAGCAGACTTTCCCATCGCAATATGTCTTTTAATTTCCTGGCTGCTGGTGCCAAGAGAGTTGACTGTGGAGCCAAGCAAACTAAAGCTGTGAACAATCTCAATCTCTTCACCATCCATCCTGATGCTGCCAGTTGGTCCAGTGGTGAGAATCTTTGTCTTCTTGACATTGAGCCTCAATCTATACTGAAGGCTGCAGTCCTTGACCCTCTGCAGCAATCACTTCAGGTCCTCCTGTTTCATCAAGCAGGGTTGTGTCATCTGCATAACGCAGATTGTTGATAGATCTTCCACCAATCCTGATGCTGCATTTCTCTTCATAGAGCCCAGCCTCCCGTATGATCTGTTCTGCATACAGGTTGAAAAGGTATGGAGATAGGACACATCTGTGGCATACACCCTTCCCCAATTTTGAACTATGCAGTATTTCCTTGCTCTGTTCTGATGACTGCGTCCTGGTCCAAGTATATGTTTCGCATTAGCACAATCAAGTGTTCTGGTATTCTCATTCTTCTCAGAGTCAGCCACAGTTTGCTATGGTCCACACAGTCAAATGCCTTTGCATAATCAATGAAGCACAGATAGACATTCCTCTGGTAATCCCTGTTTTCAGCCAAGATCCTTATTATCTGTAAAATGGGGTCAGCAATAGTACCTACCAACAAAGTTGAAGGGAGCTCTGGTAGCTTAGTGGTAAGGAGTTGTGCTGCCAACTTGAAGGCGTGTGGTTCAAATCCACTAGCTCCTCCATGAGAGAAAAATGGCCAGTCTCCTGCTGTGCCTCTGAAAACCTGCTGGAGGATCAACTGTGAATCAGTTCCTCCAGCCCGATGGTACACAATAACAAAGTGATGTCTGGGGAGTATCTAACATATCACCTACTCACTCAGTCACTGCCATCTGGTCGGAGCCGACTCGAAGCTGACCCTCCAGTGGGTTTTCTGAGGCTTGTAAGTCACATGGGAAGAGCTTTCCCACCTTTCTCCCTCAGAGTGGCTGATGATTCAAACCAGCAGAGATGCCACTTTTGCAACTCTCTGTGGACCAGAGCTCCCTATCTTTTTTTTTTTAATCCAAAAGGTCACTGTATTCGGACTTCACTTTGTTCAACATGGATTTTGGTTTTGCGGAATCCAAACGTGGACACTTGTTGGCCTCACAGCCTTGGATTTGCCCATTTTTTTAAACATATACATATACATATACATATACATATACATATACATATGTTTTTGTTTTTCCTTTCTTACCATTATGTCAATGTCTAGAGTATCACTGTTCAAGAGTGGGGGAAGAATCAGGCTCTTCCTATCAACAGCGCTGGGCGGGGAATGTTAGTTTTGGCTGTTTGCACTCTCCATTCAGATTATTCCTATCAAAGCTCACTGGTTATCTGAGGCTAAACTACAGTAATGAGAACCCTGTGGTCCTTGAGAATGGCCACTGTCACCCTCCTACCTGGGCCTCTTAGACTCTTGAAAAAGTGACAGAAAAATCAGTCACTTCATTAAAATATGTGAGGGGAGGGGAGGCACATAAAACCCAGAGATAACAAAGGTTATTTATCCTAAGTGGTCAGTTTTTTAAAAAGGAGGGGGAAAAGCCACAAAACAAAACCAAACCACCCCAACAAACAAAAAAAAGCCTTACACATTCAAAACCATAGAGAAAATACTGTGAGAGGGCTGCTCACAGCAACCTCAGTCTGTCTGTTCACCAGCAGTGAGAGTGAAGGCCTGCTGCGGTGTGTTTGGGATGGAGGGGGCACTCCATCCACTGCCAAGACTTGGGGTCTCCCGTTCACTCACTGCAGCTCCCAAGATAGCCCCATCCTGGACTTCACACAAAACAGCTGCTTGTGACCCAACTGAGCCAGGCTCTTTGAAGGCAACTTGGGAAAGAGTCCAAATTTCCCTTTTCCAGGACAGAATTCTTGCCTGTCCACTGGAAAGGATTTTGATTTTAGCTCGTTTTTGTTGTCTGCTTTCAAAGAAAAAAAACAACAACCCCAACCCCCCCAAAACAACAACTCACAAAGAGAAGGCAGTGTAACCCTCCATGCCTGAACCAGTCCGCAGCCAGCCAGATTCTGCTGGGAGGGCCCGTGGGGGACACGTGGCGGTGCCTCAACCTGGTACCTGGCATCTGAGAGCCCAGCGAGCCCCCTACAAACCTACAAGTGCTTGTGAGCTCTCAACTTCTCAAAGAATGAATCAGTTCTTAGCCCTATAAACACCAGCAGCCAGGGGTGACCATCCCTGGGCCTCTGTGGGTGCTGAGACCTGTCTCCTCTCGAACGGAGACATAACAGGGTTCTCTTACACTAAAACGAGAGAATAAACCCACTCCAACTCCAGGAAACATCTCCGGGCACAGTCTCAGCCCCTTTCCTTCGGGGCGAGTAAAACATACATTGTCTTTGACCCAAACAGGTTGGTGAGCTAAGATTCGGAAGGAGGGATGGGGAGAAGTGTGGGAGCAGGGTGTGAAGAATGTCACAGAAGCAACTTTTCAGCTCACCACAACACTGTGCTTTTGAGGGGAAGTGGCATCCATACCCCAAATTGTACCTGGAAGTGTTGGAAAAGAGGAAGGGAAAAGGGGGACGGGGCGCGGTGGATAAACAAAGTGGCTACACCACTTTCTCCGGAAGGCGTTTAGTGCTTCTCTCGTGGTTCTCCCCTACCCTGGTTGCTTTGCTGAGTTCTCAGGTGCAGGCGGGGCCTGCTCTAGCTGGGGGTGCTGCTGCTCTGGGAGTTCGGAGAGTCCTGCTCATTGATGGTGTTCAGCAGGAGGCAGGCGGGGCGCCGTGGCAGGTGGGGGTGCCCCGGCTCTCGGGCCTGCTCCTCAGAGGGTCGGTACAGCCCTTCCTCCTCGTCACCAGCGGGCTGCATGTGGCAGCTGTCGCAGAAGTCCAGGGCTCCGTCGTCGATGAGCGTGTTGAATTCTTTGAGGTCCTCATCGTGGCCCCGGTTGCACACACACACCTCGATGCCAGAGTCCCCTGTGAAGCGGCGGTGCCGCCCGGGGCGTCTTGTCTTTACTATCGGGGAGGGCACCGCTCTGCTCGGAGCTGTGCTCTCTCAGCAGTTCCTCCTTACATTCAGAGTCCTTGTGCAGGGGAGACCCCGGCTTGAGCTCCCCAAGGCCGGCCGCGGAGCCACTGGGCTCCATTCCCAGGACTTTGGTGGCTGCCGGGTCAGCTGGCACGTCGGAGGGCTCAGGGTCAGCGATGCTCGGGGGTCTCATGCTGCTTCTGCTGGGCCCAGACAAGGGGCTGCTCTGTGCACCCTGGGGGGCCCGGGGGGGGGGGCTGGTGCCCGCGAGGCCACACTGTGAAGGCAGCTGCTGCTGCTGGAGCTGGAAGGCACTGTATGGTGGGGGAGGAGTTGGAGGTCTGTTCACCACTCCCTCATAAGGAGGTAGTAAATAGTTTGGCAAAAACCTGAAATAAAATGGCAGCGCTGAGTAATTGTGGGCTTCCCGGTAGGCGATCAGGTTGATTTCATGTTGTCGCTGCTGGGCCTGAAGGCGGTGCTTGGCTCGGCGGTGGTGGCAGACGCAACAGCAGCTCAGGATGATGATGATGGTACACACCAGCCGGAACCACCAGAGTTCATAGTAGTAGCTGCAGCATTGAGACTGTCCACAGCAGTGTCCCGTGTCACAGGTATAGCTTTGATTGTTGGTACCCACACAGGTTTCCTTATTCTGCGGGGGCTCAACCCTGGCTGACAGGGGGCTGGGCAGCGCCTGGAGGAGCAGGAGCACCATGCCACTCAGGAGGCTTCTCCTCTCCATCCTCCTCCTGCTCCTGCTCCTCCGCCATGGCGTCGCCACCACCTCTCTCCTCCTTCCTCTCCTTTTCCCTCTTCTTCCTTCTTCAGAGCTCCCTATCTTACAGAGAGTTGTTGTTGTTAAGTGTCATCGAGTGGAGTATGACTCATAGCAACCCCATA
>NW_006399812.1:15933906-15948225 GCF_000299155.1 Elephantulus edwardii
TTGTTCAACTCTCTGATGCATAACAAGTGATTGCAAAAACCATGGCCTGTATCAGGCGCACCTTAGTCTCCAGAGAGACACTGTTGCTCCTGAGTATTTTAGAGAGGTCCCTAACAGCAGACTTTCCCATCGCAATACGCTTTTTGATTTCCTGACTGCTGGTGCCAAGAGTGTTGAAGCTGTGAACAATCTCAATCTCTTCGCTATCCATCCTGATGCTACCAATTGGTCCAGTGGTGAGAATCTTTGTCTACTAGACATTGAGCCTCAGTCCATACTGAAGGCTGCAGTCCTTGACCCTCCGCAGCAAGTGCATGAGGTCCTCCTCAGTTTCAGCAAGCAGGGTTGTGTCATCTGCATAACGCAGATTGTTAATAGATCTTCCACCAATCCTGAAGCCACACTTCTCCTCACAGAGCCCAGCCTCCCGGATAATCTGCTCTGCATACAGGCTGAAAAGGTATGGAGACAGGACACATCCCTGGCGTACACCCTTCCCAGTTTTGAACTATGCAGTGTTACCCTGCTCTGTTCTGACTACGGCCTCTTGATCCAAGTATACGTTTCGCATTAGCACAATTAAATGTTCTGGGATTCCCATTCTTCTCAGAGTCAGCCACAGTTTGATATGATCCACACAGTCGAACGCCTTTGCATAATCAATGAAACACAGATAGACATTCTTCTGGTATTCCCTGCTTTCAGCTAAGATCAATCTAACATCAGCTATAATATCCCTAGTACCACGACCCCTTCTAAACCCAGCCTGGACTTCTGGTAATTCTCTACCTACTGTTCCAGTTGTTTTTGGATAATCTTCAGTAGAATCTTGCTTGCATGTGAAATCAGTGATATTGTTCTGTAGTTTTCACACTCCGTTGGGTCACCCTTCTTTGGAATGGGAACAAGTATGGATCTCTTCCAGTCAGTTGGCCAAGTGGTTGTTCTCCAGATTTCTTGGCACAGCTTGGTGAGTACATCCAGGGCAGCATCTGTTAGCTGAAATACTTCAATTGGTATACCATCTATTCCCGGGGCCTTATTTTTTGCTATTTCTCTCAAACTAGCTTGAACTTCTTCCTTCATCACCATAGGTTCTTGCTCATATGTTGTTTCATTAAATTCTTCTGTATCTGCCAATTCCTTTTGATACAATGACTCAGTATATTCCTTCCATCTTCTTTTAATACTTCCTGGATCATTTAATATTCTGCCTAAAGCAACTCTGGGTTTGAATTTGTTCTTCAGTTCCTTGAGCTTAAGAAATGCTGAGCGAGTTCGGCCCTTTTGATTTTCTGACTCTAGCTCCTCGCACATTTCATTGTAGTATTTTGCTTTGTCATTCCGAGCTGCCTTTTGGAATCTTCTGTTCAGCTCTTTAGTATCTTGAATTCTTCCTTGTGCTTTGGCTTCTCTACGCTCCAGTGCAACCTTCAGAGTTTCTTCTGACATCATTTTGGTCTTCTCGTCCTCTTCTGTCTTTGTAATGACCGTTTGCACTCTTCCTGGATGATACCTTTGACATCCTCCCACAACTCATCTGGTTTTCGCTCATTAGTGTTCAAGGCCTCAAACCTGTTCCTGAGATGGTTCTGAAATTCAGGTGGGATGAAATCAGATCTGGGATTTTAGTGCAGCTTCTTGAAACTAGGCCACCAGAGCTCCCTTGTACACAATAGATCTGAGCGCTGTCCTGTCCTGGACCATCCTTATCATCCGCGGCACGCTTGAGTCCATTGCCACAGACACTGCATCAGCCCATCTCGTTGCGAGTCTTCATCTCCTTCACAGACCCTCCTCCTTTCCAAGCATGCTCTCCTTTCCCAAGCAATTGTCTCTTCTAACGACACACCCAAAATATATGAGATAGTTGGATTCAAAAGCTTAGCCATCAACGAATCTTAACTTAAATTTCCCTGACTCTTACCCTACACCTTTGACAAGGTCAGATCGCTCCTTAAAAAATTATCCTTAGCAGGATAGAAGACAAGGTCTGCTTACAGAGGAGTGAGGCAGGTAACGGAGGAGTAAGCAGAAGTTGACAAGATCCGCTCATACTATGTCAAGTGTTCTGGAGGGCACAGCAGGTCTGGATGGGAGGAAGTAGGGGCATCTGTGCAATGGCCACACCTCTGGTAGACTTGGGAATCAGAGAAGGCCAGAGCAGAGTGAGGGAAGGAGCACTGGATGCAAGCAGGCATTGGAGAGCTTGGCATGGGCTGCTTTATGTAGCCCTTAACAGGCTCTTGTGTGGAGTTTAAGGAGCACTGTTTATGAAGTGTGTTAACTGTTGGACTGCTAACTGAAAGCCAGCGGTTCAAATCCAACAGCCATTCCTCAGGATCAAGATGGGCAGTCACCTTCCATAAAGATTTACAGCCTTGGGAGCTTGGTGGAGAGTGACACTGAGTCGACTCAAGAGCAGTGGCTTTGGTTTCTCATTATGGCATTTGGAGGCTGTTTCCTTGAGAGAGATGGTGGATTAGTTATCTATTGCTTCACAACAAATGACTCTAAAATTTGGCAGCTTGCAATACAGACAGTGATTCTCTTAGTTTCTGAGGGCAGCGTGGAGTGTGCTCTGGCTCAGGGTCCCTCACAAGCCACAGTGCAGGCGTGGCTGGAGCTACCACAGTCTCCTCTAAAGACTTGACCAAGGAGGACCAGCTTCCGAGCTCGTCCGGGCGCCTCCTGACAGGATGTAGCTCCTAGCAGATATTGGCCAGAGCATCCCTCAGTTCCGTGTCATGTGGGAAAGCAAGCAAGTCCAGCGTGACAGAAGCCGTAGTCCCTTTGTAACTTACCTCGTAAGTGGCGTGGACAAGTCTGTCTTGGTCAGAGTGCAGCCAGGAAGGCAGGGATGGTGAAACTTCATTGCACAGGATTTGGGCATGTAGCCAGGAGGGGCCAGTCCGTAGACAAAGACGTGATGCTGGGAAAGGTGGAGGATCAGAGAGAGAGAGAGAGGAAGACCCTCAACCAGACGGACGGGCACAGTGACTGTAACAATGGGCCCAAGCTTGTCAGAGCTGGTGAGGATGACACAGGAGAGGGAAGGGGCAGGTCTGCTGTTCATAAGGTCATGAGATGTAGTCCAACTCAGCCGCATCTAACAGCAACAGGCGCTTTTCAGGAGCCACCTAGCCTTGTCAGTCCTTGTGGAGAGATGACTGGAGAAGAGTGAAGCCAGGTAATAAGGATCGTTGGAGGCTGCTAGCCACAGATGGAATACTAACAAGGTGCTTTTATAGAGAAATGACACGATCTAATTTATGAAGGAAAAGGATTCTTTGGGCTGGTACATGGATAAATGGCTGGAGTGAGATAAGAATGGAGCAAGACCAGCTGGGAGGAATTTCATTCCACTGAGAGTAGTTTCCTTACTACATAAGGTGGGATGGAGAACAGGGCTCATAGGATAAGAAGGAAATGGAATAAGGACCAGTGGTGGTTTGATTTCCGTGCAGTGTTACCTTGTGCCCAACTGTGGTGTTGGTTTTGTACTGTTGAGTCAGCATCAACTCATAGCTGACCCTCTAGCAGGATTTCAGAGGCACAGAGGAGATTGGCCATCTTTCTCCTGCAGAGCAGCTGGTAGATTTAAACTCAGTGACTTCGGGATGGCAGCTCAGCTCCTTACCGCTGGGCCACCATGACAATAGAGTGCTGAACAGCCTCTGGACTGCCAAAGGAACAAACGTTGGAAAACGTGCAGCCAGGGAGTTCCTTGGAGGCAAGGAGACCAAGCTTTGTGTCGCATACTTCGTGCATGTTAGGAGGGGCCAGTCCTTGGAAAAGGACATCATGTTTGAAAAGGTGAAGGGTTGGTGAAGGAGGGGAAGACCCTCAACAAGATGGATTAACATAGTTCTATGACAGGGGCCTCGAGTGTGTCAGAGATGATGAGAATGGCACAGGATAGGGCAGGGTGCAGGTCCATTGTTCATAGGGTAGCTATTTGTTTTAGTCGATTGGATGGCACTTAACAGCAACAACATGGTGCCTAACAGGTGTCAGCAGAGCTTCCAGACTGAGTAAGACAAAGACCTTGGTGATCGACTTCCAGAAATCAACCAGTGGACCCCAGCGATTTGATCCACAGCCTCCCACTGGAATGGCAGTGTTTTGTGCACATGATGGCCATGACCATGAGCCAGAGGTCGACTCAGTAGCAGGTGCAGGGACCAGGCGCATGGATGCATTGTCTTTATTCCTTCAAAGACACCATTACGTCTGTCTCTTGATACCCCCTCCTTTGGTTCCCTGAATGCATATATATCCATGAACAGATTTCCCAGGGCCTGAGAAGAGCCTGGACAGAGGAAAAGGTGAGAGGACTTCGTGTTCTTCCGCAAATGTCTCAGAGCAAGTGCCTCAGAGACCTGGGGAAGCAGGAGAGCCTGTCTAAGAGCAGAGATGAGTACCCTATTTGCTCTTGGTGGTGTAAATTGCATCTCATTGGCTCCAATTCATAGGGATGCCGTGTGTAACAGGAGGAAGCATTGCTGGGCCCCCTCCTCCCTTCCTGATCCTTAGTATGTTTAAGTCCCTTGTTATTAGCGTTCTGTCAATCCATCTTGTTGACAGCTCCCCACGTCTTTATTGGCCATCCACTTTACCAAACAGGGTGTCCTTCAGCCATCAGTTGCTCCTGATGATGCATTCAGCGTATACAAGTTGGACAATCTGTCCAGAGCCACTGTCCGCTTCATTGAGTGATAGGGAAATATACCACCCTCTTTGCCTTTCCTAGCATGAAACTCTGTGGAAACCTGTACACCAAGGTTTTAAATGCCAGCAACCTAATTCCCAGCATCACAGCAATGTGCAGGACAAACTGACAGATATATCAAATCAGTAAGACAGACTGACAGATGAGTAGTGGGAGGTGTGGGGTGGGGTCCTTCCATGAGTCCTCACATGAGCCCCTGAGCCTCCACTCTGCTATATCCCAAACCTGATCCTGGAAGTTCAGCTGGGAGTTGGACCGTACACACTGTGATGCTGTTTGTTTTGTTTGGAGGGTTTGAAAACCCGCCCTCTGGGGCTCAAGGCTGCCCGCCCATTTAGAATGACATCAAGCTCATTTGCAACTCCAGGAGAGATCCCATTTTCCAGTCCTGTTGCAGGAACCATTATTCTGCAGTGGCTCATACCTAGCATAGAGCCGCAGTGCCCATGTCACTATGACAGGCAACTTCCCGCCTACCTCATGTCCTCTTACTTGGCTTTCTCTCTTCTGTCATTCTCACTTTTAATTTGCACTGTAAATTCTCACTCATTCTAGCAACAGCTAGGAGGAACATGCCACTTAAGAGCCCAAATGTCCACTGGGCATCACAATTGAAGTTCCAGAACGTTCTCAAGGTCCCACTTCCACACCCTCAGCCTGCTGCCCAGGACACCCTCTACCAACTTCCCTCCCTGACCTAGTGCCTTCGTTATGCAAAGCTCCTTCCTCTGAGCAGACTATAGTGTGCTGCCCCTCAGGTGGCTAGCTCGCCCCCATGCCCAGCACACCGTCCTGAGCACCCCGGCTTCCCTTACCCCAAGTACCTTCCCTGCAGGGGCTGAAGGGTGGAGGAGACCCTGTAGGATCCTTCAAGCATTTGCTCCCCAGAGTATCAAACCCAGCAGAGGATGAGCAGGTCAGGCGAGAAGCTGCAGGAAGTTCCTGGCCCAGCAGAGGTGACATCCTTTTCAGGCCCGCCCTTGTTAGAAGGAGCTCTGGTAATGTAGTGAATGGCAAGTGGTGCTGCTGACTCCAAGGCCGCATCTCTGGCTGTTCGCATCCCTGAGTGGCTCCTCTGGAGAAGGATGGGTACTCCTCTCCTGTGTGATTTACAGCCTCTGACATGCGAGGGAGGCCCACCATGAGTGGGAATCGCCTCAATGGCACAGAGAGTTTGAGAGTTTGACTTGGCCAGCCCTGGCTTTTGATCAGAAAATCCTCACCTTTGGAAGAGACAAAGAATCTCTGGAAGCTGCCTGGCTCGGGAGAGCTGGCAGAAGAAGGGAGGGGATGCTGTAGACCCCCACTGGCACACAGCCTCCTACCCACTGGGCCACAACCTTCCTGCTCAGCGGGGAGTGCAGGCTCCCCATCCCCACCCCCACGAGGCTTCCATCACCTTCCAGAGGAAAGTCTTGGGTTCGAGGAGAAAGGCATTAAATGTGCCACTGGCAGCTCAAGAATGTAGATGTGAAGAAGGACATCAGCTGCAGCCCAGAGCTGTCCCTGCCTTCCATCTCCACCAGTCAGGGCATCTCTTCTAGTGCCTTCTCTCGCTCTCAGTTTCTGACACATACACACTTCACTCTCCATGTCAGCCACAGAAAAGCATATTATTCTGGGTACCAGCCCCTCCTCCTATCAGAAGGATCACTCACACCTGTAACTGAAATTTACCATTCAATCTGTGGCTATCTGTTTAGCAATACTGTGTTTTCTAAGCCATCATTGCAAAGAGTGTGGCTCTGCTGGTGGCCTTGACCCAATAAAGCCAACTATTTGTGGTGACAGAGAGAGAGAGAGAGGAAGGATCGGGGACAGAGGCAGCAGGAATTCAGAGTCCAGCCCTCTTTACGAAGGGCCTCACCTCACTCATCTGGTATCAGTCTGGGGGTGCTCTCAGGTGGCCCAGGCTGGAGGCTATCTTACGCTGGGGAGGCCCAGTGAGGCCATGTTATTTGCTGACAGGTAGCCCTCCCCCTGTCAATTATGCTCACCGAACTGAGGACTAGATCTTTGAAAGGCAAGAAAAGAGTCTTGGGGACAGACGAGAGTGTTCCACAGTTGAGGTACTTTGTCTAGAGAGCTAGTTGGTAGATAGAGCCAGACTCAACCGGAACATGGCATCCTGGTTGGCCTCCCTCAGATGCCCTCAGGGACGCCCTTGCTCCCAGACTTTCCCATTTGACCCCAACAACTGAAGGCCCGTTGCCTTTTCCATCAACTAAGAATGTGCCTAGGGAAGAGGGGATTTTGGCCTAACCAAGGCCCTCAAGCTTGGAGACACGTCAGGATCACACAGCCTTTACCCACATTCTCCTAATCAGAATTGAAGGATGGACTTCTCATGAACATTTAGAACCACTGTTTGTTGATTCTGGTCCAATGCGTGTCCACTATGTATGTCTCTGAGGGCTTCCATATCCTTGGAGCTTCCAAGAAATGTCTTGTCCAGCTTCTCTCCTTATTGCTGAAGAGATTTCCAAGGACCAGCAGACACACAGCACAGGCCACCCCACAGTGCCTCCCTCCCTCCTACAGCAGAGCTTGGGGTCTGTGGCCAGGTAGAATGTAGCTCGTGGACCTGTCTCCCACATGTGGAAACAGCTTGCCTGTGTCCTTGGCTTTCCAGGCCCAGGGGCATGGCTGAGGGCATGTGGGGACAAGTGATCTTAAGAATGGGAATTGAAAAAAAAAAAAAAAAAAAAGACCCCCAATGAGAATTGGCTGCTCTGGTGACCGGAATAAGGATTCCTTCACTCTGATGGTCTAATCGGTAAGGAGTTACATCACCAACTCAAAAGCAGACAGTTCGAATCCACAAGCTGCTCTGGCAGGAGGAAGAATCTCTTGTGTGATTTGTTGTTGTGTTAAGTGCCGTCGAGTTGGCCCTGTGAAAGAAAGACCTGAACACTTGTATAACTTTCATAATTTCTCAAAGTTCATAGAGTTTCTGGAGGCAAGCTGTTTCAGAAATGGATGCCCCTCCTGCTTCCCCACTTGTTTTAATCTGGGAGCTTCACCAAACACTGTCCACCGTGGGTAACCATTATCACATTTGACACATCGGTGTCAGTTTTTAACATCACAGCAACCACGAGTTACCTCTCTCTGTACAGCAAATGGACAGACCAGTGTTATACTGCTTAGAAGAATGACTAAAAACAATTAAAACCAGGCCCAAGGGCTGCAAATTAAAAACACCCACCTTTGGCTTGGTAGCATCACTTTATGTCCACTAGGTGTGTGATTTACAGCCTCTGAAAACCCGTGAGGAGGGTCAGATATGAATTTGCTCCATTGTGACCACAATGAATTAAGTTGTGGTTGTGATTAGAGCTGAGGCAGACAGAGGAGATAGTTCACACACACCCCCGACCCTCTCATCCCTAAGCTATTAGACCTTAGCAGCCAGTGTTTCAAAATACAAGAAAAGGACAAAAATGTAAAGAAGGGGCACTGTCTGCACAATCGCCAGACTGACCATGCTCTGCTTTCAAGTGTGGCTGCTGCCCTGGGATGGGCATCTGGCTGCCTCTTTTCCTGCTCCCCCTGGACCTTGTCCAGTCTGTTCTCTGTCTGCCTTGCTCCTTCCCTATACACCACCTTGGTGTTCTCCTTCTGTGTGGGATCATTTTTGGTGTTGCCTCTGATGGCCGAACTTCTGGCTCCCGGGCTGTGACTCAGCATTTTCTCCTGTCATCTTCAGCAACAGGTAGTTACAGTTCTCATTGTCATAAGCCAGAAGGGGAAGGGGTGGGGGGGAGCAGGAGGTAAAGCAAACTATAACTGAGAAAATAGATCTGTGCCTTCAGCCCTACGCTGGGAACATCTTGACATTTAAATCCAATTACCCTTTCCCCATTCTTGATGAGGATATGACATGCCGCCAGAGAACATTCTGGTAGATAAATATATCATCTTCTCAGACTGCCACACACTTCCCAAGGCTGTTTTGGGGATTCTGTGTCCCCATTCCCCGCCATTAGCCTGCGCGTGAGTACTGGGGTCACAGACTAGCCAAGGGAAATGGCGCTGAAAAGGTTTGCTTGGGAAATCTTGGCAGTATTTGATTTCTGCCCTTCACTGAGTCATTAATTGGGGGAATGGGGCTAACTGCAGAAGCAGGAGAGCTGCTGTCGTCTGTAACAAATCCACAGGCATTTGGAGGATCATCCCTCCCCCCCTTCAGCAAAAGCCCACTCCCCAGTTGGCTGTGAGAACAGGACTCTTTAAGCACATGCCTGCCTGGCTTCAAAGTTCCAGTGCTGGCCGAAGTGTGGAGTGCAGATGAATCAGAAAACCAGGAAGGAGCCTCTGCGAGTGAGACTGAGGGGAACAGCTGTGCTTGCCTGACCTCTGCAGAGGGGCAGCGGAAGTTGTTCTGAGCGAATGCACAGCCTGGAGAAGGAGCTGTGGGTTGTTAGGCACCCTCAAGTTGGCTGTGACTCACTGTGACCCGATGAGCCTAGCCCTGTCTTTCCCCATCAACACGGTCTTCACCATACTCAAACCCATTGTTGTGGTCACTATGCCAGTCCATCTCATTGAGGGTCTTTCAATGTGGGAGGTGTGGGAGGAGAAGAAATTACCAGAGTTAATGAGGACCTGGCCTCTTCTGCCTGCAGGGCTCTCTGTCCAAGGAGACCCAGCAGAACACCCCAGCCCAGCCCTGCCTGCTTTTAGAGACCCATTTACCACTTAAAGTTGGAAGGTTTGCACTTGACTCTCCTCACTCCATTTCCATCGGCTGAAAGAGAGAGCAAGGAAAATGTGTGTTCATGGAGATTTAGAGTCTCATTTTAACTATTAGTTCCAACTGCCTAATCTCTTCCCCAGCCCACTCCCAGCCAAGACCATAACCAGCCTGAGCTGCTGCTCTCTCCATGCACAAAGATGGAGAACTAACACACTGAACGCTTACCCCTTCCACCCTGGCTTCACGCGGGAAGCTGCCCCTCCCCCCCTCCGCCCTTCCTTTTCCGTCCAGGCTGAGGTGACCAGTCTTCCTCCCCTGAGGGCGTGGTCATCCTTAAGCAGTTCACATCATATTTGCAGTTGTTTATCCCAGATTTCACTGTTATTTTATTCTGTGTGCACAAAGATGTTTAAAAAAATAGAAATGAAATCATTCATTTGCTTTTTGCTTCAGATCACAGCACGAGACTGGAGTGGTACTTACATTTATGGCTGCAAGCATGTGTGGTAAATGGAATTCATCATTCATTGCATCAACCTCAGCATATTCTTAGGAGTTTTTATTTTTCTCTCTTTCTTTCCCCTCTCCCCCAGCAAAGCACATTTTATCTCTTCTTGTATTCCTGAATGTTTATGTAAGGGTTCAGCATGAGATGCCTCTTCACACACCGGATAGTTTGACCTTCTTAGGAAGATAAAGAGTCAATGTGGGTCACCACCAAGAGGGCCTAGAAAGAGCCAGATCCATACAGTCCCACAACCTGGGATGCTCAGGTCTGGAATAGCTAGAAGAGATCAGCATTCAGAACTAGGATGAGGATAGGGGCTGTGCCACTTATAAGTTCTTCTATCCTACTTTTGAGAATAAAGTAAATATTTTAAAACACTAACTAAACAATTTTTAAAAGATGGCGATAAATTCTTCTAGCATTAAATCAGTCTGTAAGTCTATGTTGGAAGCACTCAGTAAACTGTTCGAGACCTAAGTGGAGGAACGCAGATTTGCCCTTTGGAACATCCTCATACAACTCCTTCCACTAGTGCCTCACAGTGGATTGTGGGATACGTTGACAGAAATTCTCTTGGTAGACCTTCTTTTGTCTCACAATGGGCTGTGGGATGTCAGAGTAGAAATTCTCTTGGTAGATCTTCTCTTCAGAAGTCTAGGTGGCCTACAGAACTGTTGACACAGTAAAGTACATATCATACTACATTCAGAGTCTGAGCACACACAAGTCCAAGAAGACCCTTGTGTTTTACTGTAACCTCATAGGCATGTTCATTCATGTACAGGGTCACTAAGAGTCATACTCAGCTCGACAGCACCTAACAGCACAGCAACGTAGCCTTGTGACCCTGAAGCCTGTGTGGCTGTGTCCATTTCCTAGTGCTAGCGTAACAAAGTACCTCAAAGTGGGTGGTTTTAAAGAACAGACATTTATTGTCTCACAGTTCTGGGAACTCAATTTCAAATTAAGTTCTAGAAATTGCAATATCAAATTCAGTTCTATTTGTTGTTTTTATGTGCTATCAAATTTAAACCAACTCATAGCTGATCTTACCATGTAAATTGCACAAGAGGAAATTGCCCTTCCTTCTCATGCAGAGGAGCTGGTGGACTCAGATCTCCTGCTGCTGGGATGGTAGCACAACTCCTTACCACTAAACCACCAGAGCTCCTTAAATTCAGTTCTAGAATCAGACATTTCAAATTCAGAATATTATTAGGGTTCTACTTCCTCCAGATCAAAGTCTTTTCTTGTGTCCTTCAGCATTTATTAGTCCCAAGAGTTTCTTGATGTTCCTTAGCTTATAAATAAATGTATTTTCATGTGGCACCTTACTCTGCTGTATGTGTGCATATTTCTGTGTTTTATACAGAACCTCCCTTCTATAGCATCACTTAGAAGGGATTAGAACTAGGACTCACCTTACTTGGATATTATTATCTTTTCAAGTGTGTGAAGGAGATAAAACTTCAGTTTATCTCTTTGGGAAATGTAACCCAATCCAAAAGAGTAGCCATGGGCCATGGAAAGTTGCCTCTGACATAAAGACACCATATTGGATTGAGTGGTTGTTATTAGATGCCATTGAGTTGAATACAACTCAAGGCAACTCTATGGACAGCAGATTTGAACTCTGTCCTATCCTGTGACATCCCCACAATCTTTGACACACTTTAATCCATTTCTTCAGTCACTTTGTCAATTGTTCTGGTTAAGGGTATTCCTCTCCTTCTCCATTCTGCCACCTTTCTAAGCATGATGTTCTTCTCCAATGAATAGCCTTTCCTAGCAACATGCCCAAAGTATGTGAGATGAGGTGTCACCATCCTTGCCTTCAAGAAGCACGCTGACTGCACTTTCTCCAAGACATACCTACTTGTTCTTTTGGCAGTCCATGGGATATTCAGTACTCTTCTCCAACACCACACTCACAACTCAAAGACATCCCCGACTCCTCCTCCGACTCCTCCTCTTCTTCTTCTTGATTGGATAGCGTTATAGAATTAGTGAGAATACCTTCTCTGCATCATCAATTATTCTTCCCTAGGAGAGGAGAATCACTTAGAAATTAAAAATTTAAAATGTTCCTTTAGATTCGTACAAGTTAAAGCATAGCAAGAAGTTTCAATTAAAGATTCAGAAGAGTTGAGAGTCTTCCTCTCCTCCTCCTCCTCCTCCTCCTTCTTCTTCTTCTTCTTCTTCTTCTTCTTCTTCTTCTTCTTCTTCTTCTTCTCTCTCTCTCTCACACACACACATGCACACACACCCCTCATTGTTTCAGGAATTTCAAAGACCCTTCAACTTAATTAATCTCTCTTCCTCACTAGGCAGTAAATCTTTTGAGAATTAAATTATGTTGGTTTTGGTATCAGGTATCATGAATTGGTATCATATGGGATATAGCACATTACAAATTTTAATTTCTGCACTTTGTATTAAGACCTTGAGGGAAGGTCATGTTGTTGAGATCCAGTTGTGGTCTTTTCAGTTAATCTTGCTGATGGTCAGCACCTCATATAGATTGTCACTGATGTTGAAAGATTTCTACCATTAATGAATATTTTGATCAAATAGTTTATAGAAAAATCCTGGTCAAGAGGGGGTGTTGCAAAACAAAATTTCAAATTCTCAGAGACTTCAAACTTTGTGGAGCCATGGAAATTGAATGAACACCTTCTGCTTTTAGGAACCTCTTATCTAAAAATGTAAGTGGACATTGGTTGTTCATTAGTGAAATTGTCACTCTCTGTATGGGACACTTGGGTGTGAGTCGCACTCGATGCTCCTCATGGCAGATTACACCATCTGTTAGTGGAAGTTTATGTGTTGCTGTGATGCTAAACAGGTTTTAATGGACATTCTACTCTAAGATAGATTAGGGATAAAGGATTGGCTGTCTATTTCCAAAAATCAACTGATGAACCCTATGGGTTAGTGGCTACTGGGGATGGGAGGAAGTAAGGCTAATGGTGATGGAAAACTTGCATTGATTAAGGGTAGCATCACATGGTCAATCTCTCTAATTGCTATCAATGAATTATACATTTGTTAAATTTTGAATTGGCAAAAGTGATAGATGTATTTACAACAATAATAAAAAAATAGTTGCTGTGGCTGCTTATGTATAACTAAAGATGTCAAGGCTGTTTTATTGTTGTTGTTATTTGTGGTCATGGTTTTAGTGCTTCTATTCTGCCTCTTAGTTCATTGTATATTCCTTGAATCTTTAAAAGCTTACAAGTGGCCATCAGAAACACAACAATTGGTCTCTTTGTACCTGGAGCAACAGGAGAAGTTAGAGAATAAGGAATAAAAAGAGAACATAAAATGAGTGTCTTATTTCTCTCCATGAATAACTGCCTCCTTTACCACGAGACCAGAAATGAATGGTACCTGGCTACCATTACTGAAAATTTTGATCAAATAGTTTAGAAAAGAATCCTAATCAAAAGGAGGATGTTCTAGAACAAAATTTCAAATTCTCATAGACTTCACACTTTGTGAATCCATAGACACTGGGCGAACACTTGAAACTACTGCCAGAAAGCATATTTAAGCCTTAAACAAACAAACAAACAAAAAATAATAATTTCCTAAACTCTTCTTGAAGGAAATCTTGCTGGTTTAGTAGTAAAGAAGTGTGATGCCAACCCAAAGGCATGCTGTTCAAACCCACTAGCAACTCTGTGAGAGAAAGATGAGCAGTCTCCTCCCATGTAATTTATTGAAAACCCACTGGAGAATCAACTATGAGTTGGTTCTGACTTGATTGTACACAACAGCAACAACAAAGTCTTCTTAACATCAAATAACTATTTTAGCTTAACTATTAAAAAGTGTCTGCCTTTACTCTTCTAAGAACAATTTATATTATATCAAAGTAAAAATAGTGACTAGAAAGATTAGAGGGGAAGCTTAAGGGGCAATGAATTTATGTTAATGAGGGAGAAACAGCTCAGAAAAAGAGGATGAGAATGAGTGCACAGCTCAAAAGAATGTAATCAATGTCAGTGAATTGTGCATTTATGAAAGGTTGAATTGATTTATTTTACTTTGTATATTCTCAACAATAACAACAAACCTACAGAATACATGTGTTTGATCTGCAGTAGGTCATGCAATACACGACAGGGCAGCATATCATTGTGCTGTGCATGGAGTTACCACAAGTTGGGGCCGAACTATCTATCAACCTTGGAGGTAGAGGCAGCACCGGGAGCTCTCCATGGTACTGAAAGCAGTCTTGGTTCCTGGACTCAGCCTGATTTATGGTGATCTTACTTGAATGGGAATCCCAGAACATTTAATTGTGCTAATACAAAACCTATACTTGGACCAAGAGGCAGTAGTCAGAACAGAACAGGGTAACACTGCATGGTT